>NW_027633516.1:0-39409 GCF_053919585.1 Euprymna scolopes
GCGTCAATAAGTATGTGGTGGTGTGATGTTCTGGGCTGCAATCATTGGCAAGGAGCTGGTAGAACCATTCATATTTGCAGATGGAGTGAAAATTACTGCCAAACTCTAAATTGGCTTCGTTAAAGAACACTTGGAACCCTGACACAAGAAGAAGAATTTGGCATTCCGGAAAAATATGGTATTCATGCATGATAATGCGACCTCTCATTCTGCAAGGGTAGCCACTGAATACGTGGAGATAGTTTTTGCCAGACATGGGAAAATAACACAATGGTAAGCTTGTTCTCCAGATTTTAATCCCACGAAACATCTGTGGAGCATCCTAAAACAAAATACTTACTCCGGAGGAAGGCAGTACAACTTCAAGGCTGACCTCTGGAATGCTATCCTGACTGCTGTCAAAGACATTTCATCAGATAAAATCGATAGTTTGACATTGGACCAAAGGGGTTTTCCTCTTGTCAATAAAAACTGCAATTATATAAGATATTGATTGTACGATGAAACCATATTTAATTTGTTTGTTATTTATTATTGCTGTTCCAAATTTACACTTTCCTAGAATAATTAATGTTTCGATGATCTTTTAGCACTTTACCATGTTTTAGCATTGGTTTGCATATAAAGTCTGCACGCTGAAAAAATGCAAATCACTAAAATGGCTGCCAATTTTTATTACTGTGCAGATTAGCTTAAAATTTTAGATCTGCACTTGTGTTTATGTTGCCATATAACGTGCTGAATTTCACAAATTTTCATTGAAAACTATCGGTGTTAGAACAAAAGAATCGATTTGCATATAATTCTGGCACGGGGTGTATGAGCAAGATTTTGTAGTACATTTTCGAAACCTTAGCGAACTGGCAATTGTGATTAGTGAAACATGCATACTTTCTTTCTCTCTTTCCTTCACCCTCCCTCTCTCTCTCCTTTTCTCTCTTATCATCACGCCCTTCCCATTTCAATTTCATGTTCTTTTCGTCGCTAAAATACGATTATCAAAGCAACATAACAACACTATATCCAATCGCACAACACGCCGTCTTACGTGTACTCGCCACAATTACTACAGTTGTCTCTCTTTATTTCTCTCTATCCTCTCTCTCTTTTTTCTTTCTTTCTCTTTCTTTCTCTGTATCTTTCTCTCTCTAGCATGTCGATTTTTCTGAATTCTAACATGACGAGACAAAAGATACTTTATCTCCGAAACAAAGACGAAACAAAAAACAAAAAAATAAAAATATTTAATCAAAATGAAAGACACATGTTTTATACTAACCAATTGTTCCTTGTGTAGATTTAAAAAAAAAAAGGAAAGAGGATTAAAGCATCATTCATGCTTGCGTGTTTTTTGTCCGTGTTTATTTACTTAATTTTCTTTCATCCGTTTTTTTCTGAACTCGATCACATGCTTTTCTAAATTTTTTCAATCGTTCTATCTCGATTGCATATCAATATTGACGTTTTTATGCAGGTTTCCGAACATATTCCTTTAGTCCTATTTTACTATTAATGTTTTTTCCCCAATGGCAATAATCCAACCTGGGCCTTGATACCCAATTGCGAAATATTTGTTGTCAATTTTGTTTCATGTTTACGGCTTTACTTGCCAATTCCTGCTGAGATGATACTATTTTATTGCAAAGGAATAATCACTTATCAAGGCTCAGAGGTCATTCGAGGATAAGGGTAAAATATGTACAGTAATTAAAAAAGATAATATCGTAGTCATCGTTAGAAATGCAAATTTGGTAAATTGGATTAATAAGGGGGATCAATTTTCCTAATCAAAATTTCTAACGATTAATGTTGTTCTTTTTATCAAAAGTTCTTAATTAACTTTTACGAGTTTATATCTTTTACAACTTAAACAAGATCTTAATAAGCTGATAATTTAAGGGGAGCAGCTTATTAAGAACCTGCTGAAGTTGGACTTGAAGACGACAATATTGCAGTCAGTTAGAAAGCAAGTAAACGGAAGAGAATTCCATGTGTGCAGTTATAAAAATAAGCTTTATTCATGGAATCTACGTGCGCTTTTAGTACAGAAAAAGAGTAGATGAAATTAATGATAAGGTTTTCAGCTAGAAAACTGTTCCTCACGTATGTTTAGTAAGACGGGGCCATAGGTTAGAGCTATGACGAGCACTTGTCGTGAAAATAATTACAAATAAGAGGCAGGCTCACGACGTATGTCTTGTGAAGGATCGATTGCAGAAAAGGGAAAAGCGCATCTCCTCCTAGGCTACGATTCTAGTTTGAACTCTGCAAAAGGAGGATAACGTCTTGCTCGAAGCTTCTGCCAATATGTGGCAACAATACTCCATCCTTGGACATGCTTGACTTTTATATAGGTAGAGAATTGCATCACTAGATCGATATCTACTGGATTGATAGAGGGATCTCACAATTTTTCAGTGACCTTGCTCACGCATTTGATGTACGTGTACCATTTCAGATAAGGAGTAAAGGTAAAACCCAGAAGCGTGTCGAAACATGAAGCCTCTCATGGACGAGAGCCATATCAAAGACTTTTGATATCGTCAAAATATTCGTTTAACCTATGAGTAATAACCGTATGTGCGTCTGTTGTAGATGTAGCAGAACGGAAACCATAGTGCATGTCACTAAGAAGGTTATTTTTGCTGAGGCGGTTTACTATTTTCTATTTAACACATATTACATAACTGTTTCTCTGACGCACAGAAAACGTATTGTTCATTACTGAGAGTGAGATTACCAATCACCTGAATTCTTAAATATCCAGGCATATCAATGAAAATTTCCAGTACTATAATAAAAAATGCCGTCGTATTACGTTGCTTTACTGGAATAAAGGTTATTGATTAGCTTGGCAACATAACACACATATATTTATATGTCGCATAGTATGTTTTCTGACACAGAAGGAGATACATGGGTTGGGGCGGCGGCATGTGCTGCATACGTCAGAATTAGCTGCAAAGTTATTGGAAAATAGATTTGCTTTGTCTGGTGTTGACGAGATTACCTCACGCCTATAGATTATAGTTGGGATACGTCCTGAGCACACAACTCTCTCGCGTTCTCCATTACTCCTTTATAGTGATGTCTGGTCGTCCTTAGAGCGGCATTAGTCTTAGTCTTAGTACATATGTTACGTTAGAAACAATCGAAAAAGTGATTTCTATGTGCAATGGCAACAGCATATTCCGGAGAGAACCACAGCTGGCTGTACGTGTTACTGGATTTTTGAGGGTATAAAACGATCTATATCTACAATTGCAGATTTTCTCATGTGTGATACTAAAGAGGACACATCCTTTTTAAACATAGAAGGCAGAGGCAGATCTGATATAAATGTACGGAATTTATCCAAGTCAGTGATAGTGTATAGATATTATGTACGATGGAGAGGTACGGCTGACGAATTATAACATTTCGTTTTTTTTTTCACTGATACTACATAATGCCCTGATAATCCCAGTGGAGATAGAATTGAGGATGAACATTGCTTTTGGCAAGTTGTGAAAAAATGATCTTGGAGACTAGCATACTGACCATCAGTATCGGACACACAGATGGGTTTGCGAACAATCTGAATGTCGTCATAAGCAATGGAAAAATCGTGACCAAATCTCCCCTCATTGTATGGCTTCATTTGAGTGGATTAACCATTCCACATTGTGAATATTGAAGTCTCCACAGATGTGAATGTTAGACGAAGGATGAGCAAATAGAATGTGGTAAATTTTGTCAGATATTCTCTTGAATGTTGTGGGGGCGATATAAGGGAAATATAAACGCAGTCGTGTGAGCAAGTGCAAACCGGAAGAACATGTAGGGGAATTTAGGATCTTTGCTGTGAATTCTTTGCGACACGGAAAGCAATCTTTAATGTAGGCACATATTCCATGGCGAAGCTCGCATTCCTGTACGTTCTATGTCGTTGATTGCGTTCGAATTGTCATGGTTCTTGTGGTCTCTCACACCTGTGGTGTCGAGGTGAACACATGGGTGCACGTATAACAAAAGAGAAAGGAACATAGACTCTAAAATGGATTGAAATGTTGATGTGTGACACCCCAGCACCTTTTTGCACAATAAGGTATATATCTATATGTATACGCCGATGATGAGGTTGTTAGTCGGTATATCAATATAATCACCAATCATGTTCTGAGCTAAGATCTGTGGTTAAGTGTGTTTAAAATTAAATTCTAATCAAGTGTTCAGCTTAACTATGTAATCTGATTTTGGTCTAATCGTTGTCAATAAAACACAGTTGTACAATCTTGAGCCAAAAAACAAAAATGGGCTCAACACATTTTATACATTTTATTGCACCAAAAGCTATATTGAACAAAGAACAATTGAAAAGGAAACATGAACGAGACGAATAACACAGAAGAGGACACTTACTTTAATAAAGGTTTAGGATGGAATTGAATTCCCTTTTGATTACTTTACAGATCAATTCTTTTAGACATGCTCTCAACCAAAGTGGAACACTATGAAAATGAGATGCCTTCTATTCCCTTTGCACAACTTTTAACAATTTTACATTGTTCGAAAAAGTTCTTCAATGCAATACACGAGATATTATGAACCAAATATTCTCGATTGCGGTTTAATCGTGACTTTGACCTGGCCAAAATATCACATTAATTAAATTATCGAAACACATTTTTTCTGACTTTAGCAGTGTGTGCAGGGCCACTGGTGTTGAAAAATATGTTCTGAATTAATCCCAGCTTCTAGATATTTGGTAACAGTCATGTTTTTAATATTCGAATGCATTTATTTGCATTGATTGACTTCTCACATCTAATAATTTCCCCAGCTTCTGCTACAGAAAACGTTATTTATGCAATTATCTTTCCATTCCCGTTCTTAACTGTTGTTCTTATTACAATTGGTTAAAATATTCCTCCAGTTCTTTGATTGCACAATTCGGGAGCATCGGGAGCATAATAACAAGACGAAATCTTAATTCATCAAACCAGAAAACATTCCCGAACCAGTGTGTATGTTTCTTGCCATGATACGAGAAAAATGTCTTTCTATCATTGATGTTCTTCTTAGAAAAAATGGCCTCTTTGCACACTTTTTAGAAGAAAATGTCATGCCTTTCATTCGTCTAGATATTGTATATGTAAAAATAGAATTATATTTAATATCTAAAATATAATTTCCAGCCCCTGTTTTGAATTCTTTGCTGTGGTCAACATTAGTTTACTTTCAATCCTTCAAAACAGTTAATTTAAGTATGTGGTCGATCTTCAAGATGAATGCTCTAGGGTGACCAGATCAAGATTTCCCTTTTACCAAGTATTCGACTTCGAATCTTCGACCAATTGCTTCACTCACAGAAAGAGTTGTTTTCACTTTTTCTTTTCTTAAAATATCAAAATTCTGCTGGGAAGTCAATTTTGACTGCCTTACTCCTGCAATTCAGTTTTTATATCCTCGCAAAGATTCGGTCCAAAAATATTTATGATTCATTTTTACACTTATAATTATATGCTATAATAATGCTTATATGCAAAATGGAAATTTTCAGTTAAAATGAAAAAATCATGGAAAAATATTGAAAAATCGATTTCTTCCTTCTTTAACGCTTGCCCATTTTTTTGGCTCATGAGTATATACAGATGTCGTCAAACACCTAGCCAGTTCAAACTGCTCCAATTGTCATACAACTATATATATATATATATATATATATATATATATTAAAAAATTAAATCAGCCCAAAAAAAACTTTCCCAATCCAACCGAAAAGAAACTGCAATTCTATTAATAAACATCTATGCCCACTAAATAATGATTGCATCCACAAAGATGTAATGTATTCATGCACAATTACAGAGCTCCCACGCAATTCTCCCATAATAGACAATACCATTTTGCCACCAAATTATCCTTCCACCGACCCTCGCTCTTATATAATTATCAATCCAACATACGAATCAACCAGCCCCTCTATTTTCAATCATACAACCAGCTATAATAATAATAATAATAATAATAATAATGATAATAATAATAATAATAATAATAATAATAATAATAATGATAATGATATTTTTCATAGCAGCCATCCTAACACTGATAACACTAATTATCCCCTCCAAACCAATCCTGATACAATTACTGTCCTACCCTCTGTTCATCAAAATGAACAAAATTTAAATTCTCTTCCCAGTATAAATCAACAATTTAATATTAATTTTCGACCCCGAGCTATTAATAAAACATATGCATAAATAAGTGCTACTTCATCTTTTATAAAGAAAAGAATTTCAAACCACATTTCTTCTTTCAATAACCAAAATTCAAATAATAACCAGGGGACTTCTCTATCTACACTGGTTAAAACGCTTAACTCTGCCAATTCCCACTTTTAAATTAAATGGACCATCCTAAAAAAAGTTAAGTCTTACACTCCAGGATCTAAGTCTTGTAACCTCTGTACATCTGAAGCTATAACTATTTTAACCTCCCCTCAAAGTAGTAATATAATAAACTCTAAAAACGAACTGCTCTCCTATTGCCAACATATGTCCAAGTTTAAATATGGTAAATTTGAAATCACATAGCCATTAATTTAACCCTTCATATATGTATCTTTTCCCATATTTTTTTATAATCTTACCTTCTAAGCTTTGTATATTTTTAAATTTTTATTTGTTTTTCTTCATTTCTTTGGCCGGTTTTCCATCTGCTGTCTCCGTTTTATGGTATAAGTATACCTAATAATAAATATATACATCAACCTACTCATTTTTATTCTATATATTCGTTTACTTATATTTCACTATATGCATTTACATACAAATTTATTTGCCTTATTCCGGAGTTTGTAGATACCGGCCTCTCCCTCCCCTTATTTTGTATGTAAGTATGCATGTTTTTGTTTAACTTGTATATATTTTTGGATATGTGTATATGTTTATGCATGCGTGTGTGGTTGTATATATATGTATATATATGTATGTGTTATTGTATATGTATTCATATATGTATATATATATATGACTGTGTGTATGTATATACATGTATGTGTGCATTTGTGTGTTTGTATATATGTATGTATATGTGTATATGTATAAGGGGAAGAGAGGGCTACCGTAAGCCGTGGTGAAGGCAACCTTTCTAGGAGAAGCAAATCTCTGATTTAAAAAAAAACATGAATCGGAAGACCAGTACCCGCATAAAGCTGGTCTGCAGTTTAATTTGTTGCTGCTTATCTTGCTCTTGCTTGTTGCTAGATCTCTACATTTTGAACCGAGAGAGAGACTTAGCTGTCGTACAAAGCTTAGACTCTGTAACATCATATTTGTATAGATACTCCCTCAGACATTTGGGATCATGGATTTTAAATGTTTGAGGGAGTGGCACTCGTCTGACAAGACGTTGCAATCATCATCATATCTATATATGTACGTTACTGTATATATATATATAATTTTCTATTTTTTATTTATTTTTTATTTATTTACTTTCACTTTTCTATATATATTTATATATAAGAAGTGGGGTGTCTGTTATATATATATATAACAGACATATATATATATATATATATATATATATATATATATATATATATATATATATAACAGACACCCCACTTCTTAAACTTGGCCATTTATTTGTTCTTCTGATCAGTTTTCTAAATTTAATTCTGGGACTTTCACGTGCATATCTAAGCTGACCTAATTATTAACGCTAACTTTCGCGCTTTTTATCCGGGTATATTTGACCTTGCTTTTCAAATTTAAACTGGCACAGTTATTCGGGTTTTTTTAAGCCTTAATTTTTTGGATTCATCCAGCCTTGGCAGACGTGTTTTAAATATTATCTCTAGTGCTTTTCTTTTAATGATTTGGTATTCATTCCATTTGCGCTTATTTTCCAAGGAACTCTGCCTTTTGGACCATTTGGAAGTCACCCATTGGATTGAAATTACTTTTAACTCTGGGGTTTATGGAACTTACCACAATATAACCTTCCTCTTTTTTTGTTATATTATGGATCTTTAGTCAACAGCAATTATTATTGCAATACCTACATAATAGTATTCATTACAATTCAATCTAAAAACATAAAACCCCTTCCTAAATCATTGTACAGATATTCAACAAAAATAATCATTTACATGTCAGCAATATATACCTCTAGTAACTCATCTTACTCGTAATTTTCCAACACTTAGTCTTCAACTTATTATCTATCTGTGTAATAAAATGAACTATTTTTAACTTACGAAGAACAAATTATATGTTTCTTGCCTTACAGACGATATTACGTTTATGTTGGTTTAATTTTAACAAACTTCATCGTTCTCGTTTTAATAACAGTTTTCTTAGAGTCTTTGCATTTTATTTTTCATATGTAAGGCATCATATATCTTAATACTAAATTAGTGTCGAATAATATATACGAGTGTTTACAATTTATTCGTAATATTAATCCTCTTTCATCGTCAATCTTATTCTCCTCGTATAGGCCATTAATACTCGGAATCATAAGTAATAAAATAATGTAAACAAGATACGCGATGTATGTATTATAATTTCAAACTATATAAGGAATGCTATTATAATTCACCATGTAAAACTACACAAACAGTAATCCAGGAAAATGACACTTAAGAAATAGAAAACAAAGAAACATAAGTTATTTTTTTTTTAACTTTTCTTTGTATTTGATTGTAATTTGAGACAAAACGAAAAAATATATATTATGATCAAAATACAAATGAGAGAAAAAGGTTAATATTAATCGAAATAAGAACCATTATAATCCAAACATTCTTGCCGAAGAGAAACACGTTTATTCATATCATTAGCATAGCTATCAAGAGTTTTGAAAATCATGAAGTCATTAAGAGCCGATTATGCATCATTTCGGCTTTTGAAGATATTTCTTGCAATGCAGTTGACGAGATGCTTTAAAAGGTGATACTTAGTTGACGAGAGTTCAGGGAATATCGCAGATGAGGCAGTCTCGTAGCCCAATTTGTTTAACTTGTGCAGGGCCAGTGGAGCAATATACGGTTGAGCGTTGTTATATTGACGTCGCGTAGATACGCTGGAGCTTCCGGTCCATAGTATGAATACGTACTGATATTTGCTACGGTATTCTACAAACTCTTTCAATGTATTTTACTTTGTTTTATTACAAGAAATTGTTAAAAAAAATTCTGAATAAGTAAGATACGACGTAGGAAGTAATAATAATCCGTATTAAAATAATATAATGTCAGTAAAACAAGATTCTCGATGAATTCTTGAATAATTTCAAATTATATAACGAATATCCTTATTAATCACCATGCAAATGGACACAGATTGTTAATCAGGATAATTACAATTAAGATATTGAAAACAGAGACATAATATAAGTTATCATTTTAACTCCCTGATTACAATCTAAACGAGAGAAAAAGGTAAAGGACCTATGGGTATGCACATATCGACTATTTTGTTGCAGACAGTACGATGTAGGAGACATTTAAATTACTGATTTACAAAAAACTTCAGCACTAATAGAAACTATTCTGTAAACGCTTTTACGAAATTGAATATCGCGTTTTTAATTATTGTAATGTATTAATAATACATGAAGAATTGGTATAAAAAACTTAATTTTTTTATTTTCTCTAGAAAACAAATATTAAACCTCGCGGAAATTACTCATATTTAAAGGAAGTCATGAAAGGAAATTGATATACAACATGGGTTTAAACTTCAATGCATGGCGTTACATGCATGGGACGCGATTAGTAATATAGTAGGCAAGCGATGTGAAAAGTCAATAATTAAGAAAATAGAAAGTCAAAAATTCATGACTCAAAATTCAGAATAAGTTGGAAAAAAGAGAACACGGAAAAACTGAATGGGTTACAAAAAGGACTGTAGAAGAGAGAAATGTTGTACATTTTCTAAGTATACAGTTACATTTCTAGTAAGAAATACAATCCAGTAAAAAAAATTGTAACTATGTTTTGTACAACAATCAGATTTACAAATCGAAAATGAACAACACCCCCCACCCACACACACACCCACACCAACACCCACACGCACCCCCCACACACACATATATATATATATATATATATATATATATATAATAAAAAACAACACACATATTTGCTCTGCAATAGTATTGAGCACTCTCTTCAGGTTTTTATTAATTACCATTTTTACGATATATATATATATGTATATATATATATATATATATATATATATATATATATATATCGTAGATGTATCTCACCCACTAGATAAATGGCTATACTGCGAGGCTCGTTGTTTGTGTTGATATAAACAAGCAGATCAAGCACCGCAAATAATCGGGTGATTGATTATTTAAATGGGCATCTGTTGACGGAATTTGCGAGCACTGATTCCAACGGCGGGTCTGTAGAACTACTGATTATCAACTAAATAATTGCTGGTTCAGTCCCCGGCAAAGGTACTCTATGTATATTACTATGTATATATATATATATATATATATATATATATATATATATATATATATATATATATATATATAAGCCACCCACTCCTTGGATTACCCGCTATTAGACGGCTAGAATGCCGGACACCTTGTTTGTTTATAAATAGGAAATCAACTTTTCAGTTGAACAAAAGTGCACTTGTATAGAAAACCAATAACCTTCAAAACTGGAGACAATTCTTGTAAACTTTAATATTTCAATAATATTATATATATATATATATATATATATATATATATATATATATATATATATATATATATATTAATAATATACAATCATAATAAGTATATTAATATAACCGCAACCAAAATTAGTCACTTTCTTTATAAAGGCATGATCAGTTATCAAGGTCTTGAGGCCACTCGAGGATAAGGGTTAAAGAGTGTATAGTAGAAATTGGACAATATTGTAACCGTTAGTAATAGAAATTTCGTAAATTTGTTAACTTATATGGAACGGCTCATCAAAAACTTGTGTACGTTATACTTAAAGACAACCATATTGTAATCAGATTGAAAGCAGGAAAACGGAAGACAATTCCATAGGCGTCCTCATGGAATCTACGTTTAGGTTTAGGTACAGATAAAGAGTGGCGGAAATTATTAATAGTGATTTCTACTAGACGATTGTTTCTTGTGAAAGTTGACACATTACCCGGATTTTGCAGAGTTCTTTTGTTCCATGTGACAAATCGCTGTTGTACAGTAAGTAATCTATACCTCCCTGAAGAGTTCGGAATATTTATTTTTACCAAGCCTCGGTGAATATTCTATCATAATATTCCTGAAGAAAATATATATAGTAGACATTGTCGTACTTATCTTATGAATTGTAGCGCATTACTTTACGTATTATTAATATCAGGAAAATGTCGCTCGGTGGTATGCATAAGTTACGCATACTTGACTAGGATGTAATTTATGTTGTTGCTGTATTTGCCATTTATTAAAAAAATATTTCACCTCGATTAAACATTGTGCTGTGCCGTTCCTCTGGACACTAACCATTCGATACAACAAGAATCACTTACCCAATCGTGCAAAATATGAACGCAAATGAAACTATGTTCGTAACTTAGTTGGTTTCATAGGCTTATAATGTCCGGTCATATTGCGTAACTGTCTAATAATATTTAACAATAATTGAAAACATCTTATGACCAAGCGAAATTGATGTGAACACGTTAATTCAGTTCTAAGTATGGTCTGTATTTTAGAGGTTGTGTCTTTTCGGTCCGATTAAATTTTTTTGAAAAAAGTACATCTTTAGAAAGTTTTCTCTTTCTCGCTCAATATTTATAATTTCTCGTGAGACATTTCATCTTCTAAATGCTCAGCCGAACGAGATATAATTTTAATAATTACATTTTATTTTATGTTGCAATGACTTCATGCATTTCTCGAACGATTTCCATATATACACCCAATATCCATATATTATTACAATCAAAAAGAATATATTCTTAAGATATGTCCCCGTTTATCTTTTGTATAATAAGCAGTAGTCTTCAAGAAAATTTCGTCTATCGGCTTTTCCTTTTTTGTATAAGTGACTAACAGCTCTCTAATGATATTGCTACATTGATTTTCTTAAGTTCAATCTTCAGATTAAAAAAACAACAACAATAATTGTGTCTTCATGAAGCGGGGTATATTTTAGAATCGGTCAAAATAGTCCGGCATATTTACAGATTTTGGACGATTGGGAGGAGAATTGTCCATCTGTTTTATGTTTTTATATATTATGCATTGATAAATACATTATCGACACGTGCATTGTTAAGAATCATTTATAGTCGATTTGTAATAAATATATTTATATTTCATCACCAAAAGGATAACATTTTCGCACTACATAATACTAATCTATGTTTCTTTTTAAAATTTATAACTAACAGTTTTTGCAAAAAATAAGAAGGCAGGTGGAAATGCCCGTATCATAAACTAATATCAGCAGCCACAATGATTTGTTACGTTGTTTTATAAAGTGTTACAAAATAATTAAAAAACGAAAATATTTTTAAGTATTCAATCGTGTGTACACATTCTGTCGAGAAGTTCCAATGTTTTTCTGGTTTTAAATATTCAGTAAGAGGTGCTTTAAATCTTTGCATACACATAATTAATACATTGCAAAATATTGTTAATAAACAAAAACTTTAAGGTGATGATACTTTTTTTTTCATTTTTATGGAAGATGGTTAAAACACTATTGCACTTGCTCACGTTTGATCTGATCTTCTATAATATGTATACAAATATTTATATGCTTATAAATATTTTTCTTTCGTTTATCGTTTTATTTATTGAGGAAAAGTCTGGACTTTACTGCTTGTTGATGAATATGTGTTTAGTTTTCTGTTAAGTTGCATGTGCGTGTTACTGCATATATATATATATATATATATATATATATATATATATATGTGTGAGTGTGTGTATATATATATAACTTACATTAAGTTTACCAAGGTAATCAAAGTTGTAAACTTAAAATATATCATAAATATTAAAGAGTTAATATTTACTAGTAAATAATCTCAACCAGATGTAAAAGCTCAATAAAACCGAAACGGAAATAGAGCTTATAATATAGACAAATGATTAATAAAACATGTTAAAATACATATTGAAAAAGAGTGAAAAACAGATTTCATTTTAAAAAGGAAGCACAAAATAAGTGGACAGTCTTTAATCCGCGGAGTTTCGAAGAAATACTCCCCTTTTCATCAGAGGGCAGGAAATAGCAAAATGCTGGATCTGATTTTGCATGTAAAAGTATTTAATGAAACCACAAGTAAGTCACAGACCTTACTTGGTTAAAAAAAGTGGGGGGTAAGGGGAATAGGAGGTAAAAGAAAAAATGATAAGAAGAGTGCACATGAATGGATATTCCGGTGAAGGGTAAAAAATCCAAGAATGGTAAAATCCAAACACGGTCGAATTTTTTTTTTTTTTTTTTTTTTGACAAAGGCATCACCACATTATCAAGGCCCAGAGGCCACTCAAGGATAAGGGTTAAAGAGTGTACAGTAGAAATTGGTCAATATAGTAATCATTAGTAATGAAAATTTGGTAAATTTAATAACTTATATGGAACGGCTCATCAAGAACTTATTTACTTTAGACTTGAACACAACCATATTGTAGTCAGCCGGAAAGCAGGAAAACGGAAGACAATTCCACAGGCGTGCAGTTCTAAGAAAGAAGCTTTGTTCATGGAATCTACGTTTAGGTTTAGGCACAGATAAAGAGTGGGGGAAATTATTGATAGTGTTTACAGCTAGACGAGTGTTTCTTGTGAAAGTTTGGCGAGGGGGGACCAAAGATTGAAGCTCAGTTGAACACTTTCCATGAAAATAACGATACATCAGAGACAAACTCGCAACATCTCTTCTGTGAGATAGAGGTTGCAAGGAGGAGAAAGGGACATCTCCTACGAGGCTAAGAAGTCTATTTTGAACTCTATCAAGGCAGGACAAGTCCTTTCTAGTAGCTCCTGCCCAGATGTGGCAACAGTATTCCATCCTTGGACGTACCTGGCTCTTATATAGGTAGAGAATAGCATCAGCAGTGAGATATCTACTGGATCGATAGAAAGATCCCACCATTTTTCCAGCGGCCTTGGCAACAGATTTGATATACGTGTTCCATTTAAGATCAGGAGTAATGGTCAAGCCCAGAAGCTTGTCAAAACTTGAGGCCTCCTGAAGACGAGAGCCAGTCATTTCAATTGATGACAAATGTGGATTAGAATGTTGATGATGTAAAGAGAGAAGCTTGGTTTTAGATGCATTAAAAGTAACCAGCCACTCCTTTCCCCATTGTACTACGTGCTCAAGATCAGAGGAGAGAGAATTGGAGAGAACTTGGTCGTTTACTGTCTTAGATGTCGTACCATAAATGGTAGTGTCGTCAGCATAAATGTCTACAAATGATGTAAGGATATGATTTGGAAGATAATTAATGTAGATCAGGAAAAGAGTTGGGCCCAGGATGGATCCCTGAGGGACACCGGCATTAATACTATGAGCTTCTGATTTTTGCCCCTCAACTACTACTCTTATGAACCTATCAGAAAGAAATGATTTAATAATTGAGAAGACTTTTCCAGCTATACCATAGCTAGCGATCTTATGAAGTAAACCTTTATGCCATACCCTATCAAAGGCTTTAGATATGTCAAGAGCAATTGCCCTAGAAAGATTGCCACCGTCGAGAGATTTGCTAATCCTATGCGATATAACTGTAAGGACATCTGCTGTAGATCTAGCAGAACGGAACCCATATTGAGTGTCACTAAGAAGGTCATTTTTGTTGAGATGTTTGATTACTTCTGTATTTAACACAGATTCTAGCAACTTACTCATGACGCACAGGAGACTTATTGGCCTGTACTGAGAGGGGGATGAGCGATCAGCTGAATTCTAAAATACAGGGCATACTGATGAGGTTTTCCAGGGAGATGGGAAACTATTCTCCTTAAGACAACGTTTAAACAGTTTTGTAAGTATGGTCGCTAATTCAGGTTGAAGTTTTTTGAGTACTATAATTGGAATACCATCAGGGCCAGTTGCTTTACTCGAATCAAGGTTTTTGATTAGCTTCGCAACATCACGTACAGATATACGTATATCACATAGCGTGTTTTCTGATACAGGAGGAAATATTGGGGGTTGGCGGTCTTGGTCGCAAAGGGTAGAATTAGCTGCAAAGTTCTTGACAAAGAGTTTGGCTTTGTCTGATGCTGACGAGATTACCTCAGGTCCATTGATAATAGTTGGGATGGAGCACACGCTTCTGTTCAGGATTCTGTTTGCTATTTGCCAAAACTGGTGGGAACCAAGCCGCTGCTCAGCTACTTTGGACTTAACAGATTGAGCATACAAAACTCTTGCGTTCCTTATTACTTTCTTACAATGGTTGCTGGCAGTCCTGAAAACGGCTTTAGTTTCCATACATCTATTACGTTTGAAGCAGTGGAAAAAGTGATTTCTGTGCGCAATGGCAGCAGCACATTCTGGAGAGAACCATGGCTGGCTGTTAGGTTTTTTCTGAAACTTTTTAGAGGGTATGAAATGGTCAATACCTACAATTAACCATTCAGTTAGGTCTAATACTATAGAGGACACATCCTTTTTAAACATGGAATGCAGAGGTAGATCAGATATAAATGTACGGAAGCTATCCCAGTCAGCCTTAGTGTATCGATATACTGTACGATGAAGAGGTACGTCTGGGGACTTATTACATTTCATTGTTATCTTAATTGATACAAGAGAGTGGTCGGAAGATCCAAGAGGCGACAGAACAGAAACTGAACATAGTTCAGGGCAAGTTGTGAGAAAAAATTAATTAAAAACTTGCAATCAAACAGGTGGGTTCCAAAGGAATCGCGTAACTAGAAGATAATCCAAAATGATCCAAAAGGCATAATTCCTTGGAAAAATCACAAATGGAATGAGTTCAAAAGTATTAAAAGAAAAGTTGAAATGTGCACAGAAAAAGCACTGGAAGAATATATATATATATATATATATATATATATACAGGGTGAACAGAAAGTCCTTGGACCATTTTTAGTTTTAAAATTAAATATTGTTAAAATCACTTTTTCTCTTTTCGAATAAAGTAAGTATTTAGTCTAACTATTGATCTAATTATTTTCATCAAAAATATTAAAATAATTTTGTTTAAACTTTCAGAAAAATGAGCAAACGAGAGGCCATAATTCAGCTTCATTGCGCCGGAAGGACAAACTCCGAGATTATTAAGCTCTTGAAAGTGGCTAAATCCACCGTGTACCATGTTGTGAACAGATCTAAGGAACTTGGTACATCTGAAGACCGTCCTAGGAGTGGAAAACCTCGCACTGCTCGCACAAAGAAGGTGATTAAAGCTGTCCGAGAGAGGGTAAAGGAGAACCCGAAGAGATCTGCAAGACAAATGGCTAAAGACATGAATGTGAGCGTGACCTCGATGTGAACCATCGTAAAAAACGATCTCCAGTTGTCCCCCTACAAGATGAGAAACAGACAGTACCTCACACCTGCCCAAAAGCACAAGAGACTTGAAAGAGTAAAGCTTCTTCTTGGAGAACTGAAGGCTGGCACGGCAGAGCGAGCGATCGTTTTTTCTGATGAAAAACTCTTCACAACTGAAGCGAGTGTTAACAATCAGAACGACAGAGTTTACGCAAAATCTTCGGCAGACATTGATGACTCCGTGAGAATAGTTTTCCGCCGACAAAAGCCGTCTTCCCCCATGGTGTGGGCTGCGGTCTCCAAATCTTGGAAGTCGCCTCTGATTTTCGTGGAGCAGGGGGTTAAGATCAACACAGATCGCTACATTAACGATATTTTGGTTCCAGCATTTGAAGAGATGAAGCAACATTTCAAAGATCAGCCTTTCACCTTCCAACAAGATGGAGCACCATCCCACACCTCCAGAAAAACTCAGGACTGGTGCCAACATCATTTTCCAAGATTCTGGAGTAAGGCGATGTGGCCTCCTGCATCGCCTGATTTGAATCCCATGGATGTTTCGGTGTGGTGTTTTTGGGAGGCAAAGGTCTGTTCTGTTGCTCATCCAACTGTTGATGCTTTGAAGACATCTCTCCTAAGTGAATGGACTAAAATACCTCAGGAAACGCTGCGTGCCTCGGTTGCTAACTTCAGAGAGAACATTGGACGTCTAATCGAAAGGAAGGGGCATCACATTGAACATAAATAATTTGAATTTATTCTTCGTTTCCTAACTTACAATTTTCATTCATGTTTAATTTATATTTTGGTAATTTTCTATTAATAAACCACTTTTGAATTGGTCCAAGGACTTTCTGTTCACCCTGTATATATATATATATATATATATATATATATATATATATATATATATATATATATATATATATATATATTAATGAAAATTAAGGGATGTAATATTTACCTGATATTTGCAATGCTACACAAACACAGAAAATGTAATACCAAGTGAATTAAATGCTCAATACGCAATAGAGAGTATACCTTATTATAAGAGAAATAAAAATAAAACTGTGAGTGTAACTTTACAAAAAATATATATATTGTTCGACTTTTCTTAATGTCCTCTGATAAGAATAATAATAAGAATATAATTCTTTGAAACTTCGCGGAATAAGGCCATTGTAAATTGTCTTATGTGAGTATTCAGTCGAACAATAAATTTGGATTGTAAAGTTGAAATTACAGTTTTAATTTTCTTTCTCTTATATATATATATATATATATATATATATATATATATATATATATAGCCAACGTACCCGTAGTGTTCAAAAACAGCATACAGAAAATGGACTCTGATTTATGAAAGTATAATAGGTTATGAAAAGGAAGGGTTGTAAAGAGATAGCTTCGAATTTGGGGGTATCAAAACCGAAGCAAAATATGATGAAAGTAAAAATAAAATAGATAAACCCCATAATTTATCATTCCATAACTGTTCACACTAAAACACTTATCACACTAATCGGTGGATCTATATTAATAAAACTGTGTTAAACTTTGTGACATATTTCCACTCTATGGAGGTCTGCTGCGAACGAACACCCCATAATTTAATTATACAATATTTCTTCAAACTGAAACATAATTATCAAAGTATACTTACACAGATTATTAGGAAAAGTCTTTATTAAAGTTTATGCCCATTACCAGGATATGGAGGCCAGTTTTGTGCGTATTTCCAGGACATGGAAACCACACGCGAACGCAGACCGAACTATTTTACTATACCATCTCTATTTAAGTAAAACCATACTTATCAATGTATTCTTACGTACATCTAAATCTAAAACACTTGTAAACGTTTTTTTTTAATTTTCTGTGTCTCGATACATCTTCTATTATTATATGTAATCAGTTTTTTTTATTTAATAGTCAACCATATAGGATCCTATTCGTGACCAGACACACACCCACACACACACATTCAGATCTATATTATAGAAGATATAAAGCTGAACGTCTATGTGTGTCTGGTCGCGAATTGACTCCTATATGGTTGACTATTATAGAAAACTGATCACATATAATGATAGATATATCGAGAGCAAGGAATGGGTAGGTTTGATCTGGCATAATGGGGATCATTAAAATTGTGGTGTCTGCTTACGCGCCTTGTCCACAAAGTATGGAAATTAAAAAAATCAAAAATTAAAAAAAAAACGCTTACAACGGTTTTTGATATAGATATACATGATAATACTTTGATAAGTATGTTTTAACTTAAATAGGAATGGTATAATAAAATTGTGGGGTCTGCTTTCGCGCCTGACCTTCATAGAATGGAAATAGGCACACACTTTAATAAAGACTTTTAATATCTATCTGCGTAATTATACTTTGATAATCATGTTGTAGTTTGAATAAATATGGTATAATAAAATTATGGGGTGGTCGTTCGCAGCTGGCCTCCATAGAATGGAAATACGTCACAAAGTTTAATAAGGTTTTTTAATAAAAATCCACATATATTGTAATAAGTGTTTCAGTGTGAACAGGTACGGTATAATAAATTATGGGGTTTATTTATTTTATTTTTACTTTCATCATATTTAGCTTTGGTTTTGATACCCCCAAATTCGAAGCTATCTTTTTAGAACCTTTTTTTTCACAACCTCTCATACTTTAATAAATCAGAGCCCATTTTGTGTAGGCTGTGTTTGATCCCAGTCAACGACGGGCACGTTTGCTAGTATATATATATATATATATATATATATATATATATATATATATATATATCTGTATATATACATATATATATATATATATATACAAGGTGTATGTTGTATAGATGTGCATGCGTGCATGTATCTATAATATTTTACATATGTGAAATAGGTGTATACATCTATCCAGATGTACCTAAGTCCATTTTTATATGCTTTATTGATGTTTAGGCAATTTTTGTTGGATAGGATAAAAGAGGGTTAAGTTGCATTAAGTCATAGAGGATTGATGACTATGGGCTTGTGCGTTATGCAAAATAATTTTAGGCTTCGGTATGGATTGAGAAATTAATGTATGACATTCCATAAAACAATACGGGAAATGTTTGAATATAAAGTCTTAGCCAAGGATTCCTTATAGTTACTTAGTCAGATAGAGCACATACTGCAGTGCTGACGGTAGATTAATTTCCCCGAAGTGACAAAATATTTGGCGAAATGGAGACGGCACACTGTCGACATCCCCTTCTATCTAAATTGCTCTGATGCGGTCTTAACTCCTTAGTGTTAATGGGTCTGTTTATAATTGTTTTGTGTGTGATTGCAAGATAAGGGGCTTTTCAAAGTCTCATATTATGGCACGTACACATGTGGTCAGATGGTCCTAATCAATTGTACAAATATTTAAGTCACGTATTCAAGATAAATTGGCAATCGAGACGTCAATTTTCATAAAGGTTTACTTCGCAGATTTTAAGTATTGAGATTCGGTTGGTTAATTGTGGCCGACCGAAGAACTATTTGTTTTTCAAAATGGTCATTTCAAGGAAAATTATATGTGTGAATAAAGAACAACGATATCTTTTTGAATTACTTTTCAAAGCAAACATGATTAACCCTGTGCGTGCAATGAGAGGCAATTACAAAAAAGAATGCACATATTATTCTGAGGTAATTGCTTTTCAATATTCTGAGTTTCCATCTGGTGCACAGCATAATTTTATTAACTATTCGATACGCTAATGTGTATTTTCAGTGAGAAAACATCTGTTGTTATCGCCATTTTCAATAAAACAAAACTAATGAGACTGTTTGCTTTTTGCGGCAGTCTTTCTTTGTTCTCTCGGTCGTTTTAGGACTGATTAAATATGCAAGTGACTACAATATAAGTAGACTTACTAGCAATGAATATGCTTATAATGTATATTAGATGCAAGAAATTTAAATAAGAGACTATTAATTTGCTCAATTTTAAAGAATCCGTAAAACTAGAAGTAGGACAATGAACAGATAATGCTTTTGTTTACTACTATAAAATCTACAAACGCAACAATATATATAAGCTTACCAATAAAAGCTAAAAACGCATAGAAGTTAGTATAAATAAATTACAATAATATATACACATATAAACACACACACATATATATATATATATACATATATATGTATATATATGTACACGTGTGACTAAATGTATATGCATAAATACATATATGGATATATATACACATATATATATATATGATATACATGCATAAATACATGTATGTGCATATGCATATATACAGGAATATATATATATATATATATATATATATATATATATATATATATATATATATATATGCGTGTGTGTGTATGTTAAGGAAAAACTTTTTTATACTATGGTATTTCGAAGGCTAATGCTTCCTATCACAACATAAAAGAAGATCCTACCTAGCATAATAGGGATGCGACGATTGGCCATTTTGGAGTGTGCAGTGCGATATAAACTGTTTAATCTGTTTGGAAGACAATGACAGACCTAATGTTATCTCGGTGATATAAGAGGAATATAACCTTTAATGGTGTATAGCTCATCTGTCCTAACGCGTTAAATATATGTGTGCAATATTCATAACTAAACATTCGGGAAGAATAAAGGATAAGTGATTGAAATATGGTGCTTATTTAATCATATGTATTAATGGTTAATAATAATGGAAGGGGTATTACATTAAATAAGGGATTTGTGTTAGGTCCCAATATATTAGTAGGGGTATCCGCATTATAACTTCATATTTAAATTAGAAATAATTAATATAATAAAAAATAAAGTCCAGGGGAGAAATAATTAAGGATAATAGAATATAAAAGACGTTAGTTAATAAAAGAAAAGATAAAGAGATGTTACAATTAGAGGATAAAAGTCCCAAAAAATTAAAATGTATAAAAAAGTATAACATTTATAAAATAATACTAAATAATATGAGTAACAGTACGAAGTGTTTAAAGAAGTAAATTAAAAGATAAAATCAGCATATAAAAAATATGTTGTCGTTTGCTTAGTTCATTGATTCACTATATTAACTCCACAACAATCTATTGAGCTTAGCATTATCCTGATATGTCGCCTTTTTAGAATTGATATTATTCTTATTCTTTTACCCCCATATATATATATATAGTTATATATATATACATATATTTTCGTATAATATATACCAACGTTATTCAAGAAGCTCAATGTAATTACAGAGCAATATAGTGAAGAAATGAAAAAAAACTAGATTCCAAAATGTATGATTTTGACTCTCTTATTGTGTATTCCTTGCATTCAGTTGACATGTACAATTCTTGACAGTATCTGTTTCGTAGCGAAAAATTAACCACTTAATTATTATATCAATCAATGACCCTATTATGCCCTAAACTGATCAAATGAAATAACAACAATCAATTCATCAAAGGGAAATAAACTACGATTTTACATAGTTAAAATCCGAAAATGTGAGCAAAAGCTGTAAATAACTTTTAATATGTTTCCATTACGCCATTTTGTATTTTAACATTCAAAACGGTTAAAAAAAACGGCGTAACGAAATCAATTATAAATAGTCAACAGAATTAATTTTGAAATATAGATTTTGTCATTTATTCTCTCTCTCTCTCTCTCTCTCTCTCTCTCCATATATATATATATATATATATATACATATATATATACATATATAGATATATAAAACAATATGGCTGACGAGAAGCTAACATTATGTACTACCAACGTGGCTCCGTTATGTTAGACGGTACCAATGTCTTTTGCTGACCTTCTGTGCAGTTGAAAATAAATAAATAGTTAGCTCTTATACTGATTTTTTTCTTTGTAATCGAGCACTTTGTGGGATTCTTTACCAAAAAAAAAAAAGTGAACACACCAACCCCACCCTACCTACACACACACAAACACACACACACACAGACATATATATGTATATATATATAGTCTTGGAAGTTTTTAACCTTTAAACCTATACAAAAATATTGTTTACCATTCGTTAGAAAACCATCTAGTCAGTAAGTCATTTAATCACCTGCAATCACTGCATCAACTCGCTTTCGAATTTACTATAATACCAATAATTTATTTTTTAAGGGATCATCAGTTGTTTACCATGAAACACTGTTTCGGTGATTTAAAAACAAAACAGTATATTACATCATGGATCCCCAGCAGTGTTGATCAAACACCACCACCCTTAATCTTAGGAAAAAGACATGATAAAAATGAGTTTCTTAACTGTGCGATTCATCAATTTCCACATTTAAAATGGATACATTTTTTTAATTTTTTAATTTATCAGTCTTGTATTTATAAGATTAGGATGAATCCATTTAACTACTTATCACCCCCACTATGATTAGTATTTAGTATATTTACATTCTTATTTAAAATTAGATATATAAAGGTTAAAATATTTTTACATATATACTTTTTTTTTTAAATTATAAATTTAATATATGTAATTATAAATACATTTTATACATTGCTAATATAGTTTTGGATTTCCTTTATTAATATAGTCTGGTTTATCTTAAACGAGTCAAAAACATCAGGATAACGAACAAATGCTTTATTTAACTGTTTTAATATTTTATTTTTATCCCCACCTTGTTTAATTATCCTTATTACTAAACTAGAACTGGTGGTATAAAGTCTGTTAGTTTTAAAGTAACGCGAGCTATTCTCAAAAACTCTGACATAATGGTTCCATAAAACATAAAAACAGGGCAGGTGCTATCTTTATGGGGCATACGTACTATTTTAAAGGCAAAACGTTTCTTTTATCACATATTTTATAAAGAAAAATCCCATCCTCAATTTTTATATCTAAATCCAGAAATGTAGCCTGTTGTCCTCTATGTTCACAATTCAATTTTAATTCGTTTGGATATATAAGATGTTTATTTTTTGCGAATTCATCATTATCGTTTATACATATAAGGTCATCTATAAATCTCCTACATCCATGAAAGTTATATGTTTTAGATATATCTGTTTTTAATAGTGATGACATATATATATATATATATATATATATATATATATATATATATATATATATATATATATACTCGAGTCTATGTAAATACAAATTTGCCCAAAATGGTGCAGGATCCAATCCCATTGGGATACCTATCGTTTGGAGTAATATTGTATTTCCTATTTGAAAATAGCATTCTTTAATAAGATGACTTACAAGTATTTTTAGAATACCTTTAGAAACACTAGTTTTGATATTTTTATTTTTACACCAGAAAGCTTTCGAGTTTGAAAAGTCTATATATTTACATTTTCCACCTTCAAACGATAAATCTACAGTATCATTTAATTCTTTTATAAGTTTTTCATGCGGAATTTTAGTATATAGCGTACTAAAATCATAAGTAGCTATAGATTTTGCTTTTATTCTGGTTTTTATTTTATCTAATTTTTCTTTCACTTGTTGGGAATTATTTACTACCCAAAATAGATTTATATTACTATAGAATTTACTTTTCAGGTGAAAATTATTTATTTGATTTATAATTAATTTAAATATTTTAGATATAGCTTTACTTAAATGTTTAGTGGTGCACATCTTTGAACCTACAATAAATCTAGCACCAACTGGATTTTTATGCATTTTAGGTATCCAATACATACATGGGATATTTTTGTGTTTGTCTTCTAACTTTAATCCTACTAAATCTAACTTTAATCCTAAATGCTATCTAAATTACTATTACTTACTTTATAAGTATCCGAAACGTTTCCTATTAGTCCTACTTCTACCAATAAACGTTGTATATAATATTTTTTACATATAAAAACTATATTGTTTGCCGCTTTATCAATCGGAACTATATATATATATATATATATATATATATATATATATATATATATACATATCGTAGACATATACATTAAATTAATAATATACGTATTCATATATATATACACATATATATATGTACGTATGTATGTATGTGTGTATGTATGTATATCTGTATAAATTAGTCAGGTCATGTCATATGCTACTGGTACCATGTAACCCAGTACTACCTGCTTCATGGTCGGGTCACCGGCAACTAAACTGGTTCCCCCACCAGACTCGTTTGGTGCGAACGAACCCTTTTTGGGGGACAACGGCCAACTAACACCGTGTGTATTTGTATGTGTGTGCTGGGATGGAGAGGGCTCCCGTACGCCGTGGTGAAGGCAACCTTTCTAGGAGAATACAAATCTCTGATTTAAATAAAAAAACATAAAGCGGGAGAACAGTACCCGCATTTAGCTGGTCTGCAGTCTAACTTGTTGCTGGCTATATTGCTCTTGCTTTTTGCTGGGTCTCAACATTTTGAACCGAGTGGGAGACTTAGCTGTCGTACAAAGCTCAGAATCTGTTACATCATTACAGGATTACTGGACTTAAAGTGTTTGAGGGAGTGATACTCGTCTGACAAGACGTTGCAATCATCTATAAATGTAAGATACATTTTTTAATTCATGCAAGTGTGTATGTCTTATATTTCACTGACTTTAAATTAAAATAAATTCTAGCCAAATTCAATATAAAATATAATTAAAAAGAAGACATAATAAAAAGTCCGCGAAAAAATCTGGGATAATGATTGTAAGAAAGTGCCGCTTCAGTGAAGGCAGAATGTATATTTTATGAATTTTAATTATAGTATATTAGTGTCACACTTATATTGCTTCACGCGAACCTTGTTTAATTCCTCTTTCGAAGTGGTAGCATTGGTTAGAAATAATTGTGTGTTAGATAGTTTTCTTTTTGTTTCTTTGCAGGGCGCCGTTTGATGTCGTTATAATGTGCATGCAGATTTTATAATTATTAATGATTGACAGAAAAATCGTGGATTTTTCCTATGGTGCATAGTCAGCAATTCTCAGATGTTGGGCCAATGATATAAATTTATGGCCACATTCTATTTAATTTCAAATTCGATATTAAACTTATTCAGTTTTCCTATTGTACAGGTTGAGTCACAGAAAACGGGTTGTTTTAAGGAAAACAGAAGCCTCAGAAATTTTTCAACAAAAAGTGAATAATGTACATAAAACCATTTACTAATCTATGCCAGGATGGAATATTTAGAAGCGAAAAAATTATATTTAACAAATGATGGCCATATTCATGAGCATATAATTGAAGCTGCTTTCAAAAGTTAGTTTCCTCTTTTACTTAAGCTTTTTACTTGCTTGTATATTTTCATGTATTACAGTTTTCACTTCTCCAAATATGCGAGGTTTCCTAGCATAGCCGCGTGAGTTCCAAAATCACACATGCTAAGATCTTCTGAGCGCGGGGACCACATGAGATATCAAAGGTGTTAAATGACATGATTAAGGAATGTAGCTCAAATAGCAGGCATGGACGCTCTCGCTGTAGGAGCAGTCGTCCCATCTTCTTGAAACACATTGATGCCCTACTAATTCCTCGGAAGGTAAATTCAGGAGGAAAAAAAACACTATTTTTACAAATATCCGTTTCCCGTGACTCACTCTACATATACCGGAGATGTGTTAACTTATTTTCGAAGGTATGTTCACTTTCTTCTTTGGGTGTGGAGCCTAAATTTGAAGGTTGCTTGAGATATCTTGATATCCATTTTCTTTTTCTTAGCGTGGCTATTTATAGAGGATGTCCAAAAAGTAATTGAAGCGTTGAAAATAATTTTATTATTAATGATTATTTTTCTCTATTTCTCTATGTCAGATATTTCACTGATAATAATAAGTATAGCATTGAACCACATACGTAAGTTGTAAAATCGTTTTACAAACATCGGGGAAAAAGTTAAGAGACTTTTTGAGGCACTCTGTACTATTAGTTTACTTGTACAACCATTAAGTTAGTGACGGACATAACATTTTCCTGCATGAACGGTGGGATTTGAGAGAATTTAGTTTTAAAGCAGAAGAGAGTCAACAGATAGTTAGCAGAAATAACCTTTGCTGACAGCATTTTTTGCAGTGTTCATAAAGTTTTTTCATGGTTGGAGAGTGTTGGATTACTTACAGGAGAAAGTCTCTGACCATGTTATAAATGATATAAAAGTAATATATGTGAACATGATAATACCCATTTCTCTATAAGTTTTGTATTGTCTGGTCGGGTAGGTGAGCTATTACTAGATTTCGATCCCTATAACGGCTTTCACGGAGGGCTTTGTTATAATATGGAGTTGCTTGTTATAAAATCTCGGAGCTTGATGAAAAAAAACAACTTAGCTGCACACTTACCTATACTTAGATCTAAAAATCAAACATTTCCTTTAAATATAATTCACTACGAGACGTTACTATTTACAATGCGTTGCTCAGTGTAAGCGTCCCCCTCGATAAAGTTCAAGTACGGTTGTTTTTGTTGCTGCTGTTGTTGTTGTTGTTGTTTGTGTTGTTGTTGTTGTTTTTTGTGTTGTTGTTGTTGCTGTTGTTGCTGCTGCTGCTGCCCAACTCCCAACGTGCTCATTTTATGAACCGATTTCAGAATAAACACCCCCAACTCGTTCAGGTAAGAACGGCTATCAGAATATAAATATAAATACATAGCATTGAGGGGCAAAAGAAAAACAAATAACGCAGTAGGCATGCCGGATGAAGAGAGGGAAAAAAACAAAAACAAATCATCCATTTAGTCTTTGAAGCTGTGTTAATTTTGATTGGTTAATTACCCGTCTCCGCACATACAAATAGATGGTCCTGAATTTTATTAAGACGCAGAAATTTAATTTTAAAATTAAAACATGTAAACATCCGAAAGGAATGAAATGAAACTTCCTGCGTGATTTGTGTGTTAATTAATTACTACAATAATTTCATTAATCACCGATTCCCACCCAATAAAACTAAAGTAAAAAATAACCCGAACAAGTCACAAAAAGAAAACACCACAAAACCAAATGTAAGTGTTTCGTTTCATGTTGAAAAAAAATAGGAAAACACATGACTAAACCTTCTTCAATATTAAAAGTTTCTTATGCCTCTAAAAGTAGGTTACATTAGCGCGAAAATGAATCTCCTATACTTCGACTGTGCTTTTTATCCACTGGTCGTCTTTTTCGAAAGGCTTAGGCAGACATACATACGTACATACATACATAATACTTACATACATTCATACATACATACACACATACATACATGCACACATTTAAACAGACATATAAGATTCATATTATAAATTGTTATAGAAGTACCCAGTCCGGTTTTTGAGAGTGAAAGACTTTTTCAATTAGAGGGAGAAATAATAGCTACTTCGTCTTAAGGTATTGGCATAATGATATCGCTCCTAGGAAATAAGATACGATTTTATCATATTATATATAATAAAAGACGCGCAGTTTTCCCCCTTTTGACTAAAATACCGAGGTTTTACATCATCAGATGGCACATAAATATGTATTATGTTTACGCTGTGAGTCATTATAAATAGAACTCTATACCTCATTTACAGACTCAATATTCCATAATATCAACCC
The DNA here is from genome assembly GCF_053919585.1 of Euprymna scolopes. NCBI lineage: Eukaryota > Metazoa > Mollusca > Cephalopoda > Sepiida > Sepiolidae > Euprymna > Euprymna scolopes. The sequence continues at coordinate 28,049 of NW_027633516.1, forward strand.
ATTACATTTATTCCGTGTAGCACCATCTTTATAATTGTCATAATCTACAGAGATAGTAATTCAAATTTTACATTATTCAATACGACTTAATAGGACCCTATTTGACATCGCGCGCATTTTTATGTTTTAAACTTTCCTGGGTCTACTCCGTAATTACGTGTCTAGTGATTTCATGTACATTGCCTACTCTTAACAATTTACCCCCCTCCCCACAAATAATGAATGTTCCCTTCTCATTGATTTAGATCTACATATTCGGATATTTCCGATTGATCAAAACATCATTCAAAAACGAACACTCAAGAGATTATCAAAAAAAAGCCCGCCTGTGAAGAATTCTTGTGCTTCGAAAAAAAAATGATCGCATTTCATTGAAATTATAAACAGTACTCTTTTCGTTAATAACTTACTAACATCATCAGGAAACAAATTATTTGGTGTATTGATTATTTGTATTTTTATTATACAAAACAGAAATACGAATTTAATATTTTACTTGCTGTTTACATTTATTTTATTTACAGTGACAATATGTTCATTTATATTTTATTTTAGTAATAAAGTTACAGGGAAAAATCATTATTAGTAATAAAAATAACGATACAGTAATTCGTTTTTACTAACCGGTTATTAGGGACGCTTTAAAAACATTTCTGCTCATTTTTTTACGCGGTGAAGATTCAATTTTTTTGTTTACAATTTTGCTTATATTATAAATGCTTCACAAAATGTAAATTGCTAAAATTTCATCAAAGGCTATTATTTCAGATGGGGTAACCAATCTCTTAAAATTTACCTTCTACTTTAGTAATAAAAATATCGCAATAGATATTCGTGTTTATTATTAGGGACACATGAGGTAATATTTCGTTTTATTTTGTCTTCAAATTCCTGATTCGATTTTTAACTTTGCATTTTAATTTATATACACAACACGTAAATGGGTACACTATAATGACTATTTTATTATACATGTGAGGATGTGAATATTTTTTTAAAACTTAACCATGTTATTTAACAAATAAACAAAGAACACAAATAAAGATTGTTTCCACTTACGACTAATCCTTTAAAGTTAACACTTTTATATGATTTCCCGGGTGCTGAAAACAAAAATGACAATAAAATTATAGCAAAGAAGTAGTGTATAATATACGAAGAAATGTTAATTTCCTAAAAAGGTTTTCAGAGGGTTGGAAACGAAAATATCGTTTAAAATTCCAGCAAATAATCAGTTTCAAAAATTAAAAAAAATGTTAGTTTAAAAATGTACGGACCACTTGTATAAAATAATGTAACTTACAATGAGTGTCGCTCTCTGAATCTACTCGTATGTCGGAGTTGTTTTTTTTTTGTTTTACTTCATCTTCATTTTCAGCCATCCCAGACACCTTTAAAAGTAAAATATTTATCGAGGATGGAAAGATTCTTCATATTTACCCCCCCAAAAAAAATAATGCAAGATAAAGTTGTACAATGAGTAAATGCGCATAATTTAATAATCTGTGCTTTAAAGTCTTGATCAATACAAAGTACAATTTGGGGTAATAAGTTTCTACATTGGGGATGTTTGGGACTTTTGTAAATATTCTTCCACATTGAGAACGGAGGATCTTCTGTAAATATTCTTCCGCCTTACGATATAAAAAAACGAGAAAGTTTAATTTGACCTGGACCACCCAGAAAAAAACGTGAAAGCTTGAATTTGACCTGAAAACCTAATCACAGATACACCGGTACCAAAAATGCATCAGCACCAAATTGTAAAGTAGATATTGATTTAGGATGCATAGGATTGCCGAGTGCGAAACCATTGCGCAATTTTAATAGTTTTTCCAGGTCAAATCCAGGTTTTACGATTTTTTCTCTTACTTCATAAGTAAAGATTAGTTAGTAAGCACGCTCGCCATGTACGAAATGAGTTTAAGAATAATAGCAATATAATTCCAGCTTTGTGCATGATCACAGTTTCAATAAAAAACGTGATTAAAGTTAAACCATTTAAAGTTTTGGAAAAAAAAATGACCTATGTTTATTATTTAAATAAACGGTTATATTTATAATATTAACTTTGTCAGCTTTTTTAAAACGACCACTTTCTTAAAAAGTGTTTAAGTTTATATTTTGTAACTACGGGTGACTACTGCAATTTATTCACTCTCCATAAACCGCTATTCCAATTCTACCTTATTTTCACTCAAAAAAAGAAGAAAAAACAACGCCAAGCTCCCTCATATACCTTTTTCCTCAAGCTCCCCTTCTTAATTGATAGAATCTCCTCTGCTATCCGCAGATCCATACACCACGGTAAGCTAGACATAAAACTTATCCACACCGGTGTGGCACTTACGTCACCCGCGTGTCGTCTTTTGGTGGAATGTTCCCCGATCGTTGGTCCTCGTGTCTTTTGATGAGAATGTCAGCGGCCTGTACCTGATAGAGACTCGTCGAGCGTTTCTGCAATCATGCCAAACAAATCAAAAAAGACAAGTCGATATTTTTTTTTTTTTTGTGATTCAAAATTCCTTGTTATTCATAAAAGTTTACAATCGTCGTTTCGTATGTCACTAATAAGTTAGGGACTGGCCGTTTGTTAACTGGAAAGTTATTTCTTTTTCGGTGAAAACTAAAAAACTAAGTGGCAGGGTCAATCGATGAGGTCGGTTTTTTCATTCGTTCAAGCCCAGGGGAGCAGATGTCTCTCTGTGTCTGTCAGTCTCTGTGTGTCTTGCGCTCAAAACTCCTGCTTATATTGTGGGGGCGGGAGCTATATTTTCTTTTTTCTCTCATTCGGCCCTTAAGCCAATCAGGATGCCGGAACCGCTGTCACTCAAATCCTCACCAGGCTGCCTATGCCCAAAAAAGTGGTAGTTTCTTCTTCTTCTCCTGGCAATCGAGTAGAATATCTCAGCCGGCGTGTGCCTAATAGAATTTTACGGGCTATTAAAGCCAGAATGGTCTCGTGCAATTAACTTTTAGGGATCATAAAAATAAACCAAATCCAATTCCACAAAGGTCACGCGTCTTTTCAATAGAGGCCACTTATCCACCAGGGAACAGTGAACAATGGTCGCTTTGTATATTGGAATTTCATTGGTATTTTTCCTTTCACTCACGTATCGGGCTGTCATTGTCAATTAGCGTTTACAGCTTTCTTGGCCAAAAGAAGTATCCTTCGCACATACCATTCTGGCCCTTATCTACCTTTTTTCTCCTTTTTAATTTTTCTCTTCTGTTTACAACTGGTTTTTTTCTATGCCTGTCGTCCGCCCCCCCTCTTTTCTCGATCGCCTGCTACTTCTCTCAGTGTCTATCCCGTTGGGTGCATTTAGCTTGCAGTTTACTGCACCTTCGAGTCTGTCTCATTCTGCCTCCATTTAGCTTGAAGCTTACTGCACCTTCGATCTTGTCTCACCGGTACCACCTTAAGACAGCACCTAACCCGAAACACCCATCACACACAGCCGACACATTCTCCCTATCTAATTATCCCATCTAGACCATTACACCAACGCATTAAAGAACATATAAACACCAGAATATCCTTATTCCACAAACATATAATCTCAAGCAACACCACCAAACGTAATATTCGAGTTTATATCCTTGCCTCAGCCAGAAACGTTGGAATTCTTAGAATTGCAGAAGCACTCCTTATCTCGAAACAAAAATCTTCCGTTAATAACAGACTAGAACTGAGCTCTCCCTTCATCTTTTGACCCCCTCATTACAAGCGTACCAGAGCAACGACAATACACAAATTCCAATAATATATATATATATATATGAATACTAAAAAAGAAAAAAATGCATATGTATATATATATATTGAAGTGTATACAATTACTTAATAATAAGGGTACTCATAGCGACAGCAAGATAGACCACATAAAAAATAATATACATATATATATATATATATATAAATTAAATTTATATATATATATATATATAAATTAATTTGCATGTAACACACATGAAAAAAAATAAAAAGAAACACTGAAAATAAAGTAAATACACATACATGAAGTGTGAAATAATATTGTTGCCACTACGGATAAAGATATATGCATATATATATATATATATATATATATATATTTATATTTATATATATATATATATATATGTATATATATATATATATATATATATATATATATATATATATATATATATATATATATATATATACGTAGGCCAGGAAAATAAAACACATTTAAAGCAATTCAATACAACTTCCTAAAGAGAAAAAAATTAAATAAAAAGAAAGTAAAATAAATTAAGTTCGACAGAAATGTCTCCCTTACGCTATAGACGGCTGAATATAGTATACATATAGTATTACGCATGGTATACGCACATTTATGCGTGTGTGTGTATTTATGTATGGGCTCTTGTGCATGTGTAGTAGGTATATATAGTATGTATATATTTACTGAACTTTAGCAAGGTAAAACAAGAAAAAAGGTACAAATAATAAAGGTAAAAATACTTATCTTCCTTACACTATATTCTACCAGATATTGCATATTTCAATAAAAATAGTAAGATAAAAAAAAGGAAAGAAAAGAGACAACTAATAAAGTTAAACAGAATTATCTCCCTTACACTATAATTTACCCGGTACTGCATATTTCAATATAAATATATAAATAAGTGTCTATATACGTACACAAAGACAGAGTATTATTGCTACAAATAAAACAAAAAAAAACATAAATGCATAAAAGAATAAGCCAAAATTACATTCTTAACACACGAACACGTATACATAAAACATAAAACAAAAAAAAACTATAAACAAAAGAACACAAAATAAAAGCATCAACATCACCATCGAAAAAAATAGATTTAATATTTAATACAAACTAGTATAAAACACACACACATATGTATAGATAATAATAATAATAATAATAATAATAATAATAAAAAAGATAAAATAAGGTCTTACACTGTTATCTTCTCCGCCCTCCAAAAATAGGTCACATGAATCTTCACTGCGATACTATTATTGTAAAGAGAGAAACCCCTTGTCAGCATTATAATAATAATAATAATAATAATAATAATAACAATAATAATAATAATAATAATAATAATAATAATAATAATAACTAGCAGAACCTGTAGCAAATCCACAGCCATATTTCATATGTAATAAATGCTGGGATATAATACTAATTATGTCAATAATTTTTCATCATTTCTAACTCACCATTTCACACACCTTACTAAAATTATAACTTTGATATATTGTATAGGCTGATTATTTCATTACATACACACACATCAATCAACTCACATTTCATCATTTTTCATTCTTGGATATGTTACTGAATTCGACAACATTTTAAAAAATATTTTAAAGTAACATTATCGTCCAAACTTACTAAAATAATAACGTTAATATATTTGCTCAGCTGCTTATTTCATTTCAAACAAACCAATCAATTAACGTCAATTTCATCATCTTTCATAATTTTTGTATATGTTACTAATTTCGACTATCATTTTTCATAATTTGTACCCACATTATCTCCCCCCCTCCTTAATAAAGTAATAACGTTGATATATTGCCTGAGCTTATTATTACATTACAAACACACTAATGCATGAAATCACATTTCATCATTTTTCCTTATTCTTGAATATGTTACTTTTTTCGACAATAATTTTTCATAATTTTAACCCATATATTAACACCTCCCCATTACTAAACAATACCTTTGATTTATTGTCTATGCTGATTATTTTATTTCAAGCACACTAATAAATTAACTCACATTTCATAATTTTTTGTAATTCTTGGATATGTTACTAATTTCGAAAATTATTTTTCATAAGGTAAACACACCTTATAGCCCCCCCTCACTAAAATAATCATTTTGATATATAGTCTGGGCTGATTTTTTTTAATTACACCACACTAATACATTAACTAACATTTCATCATTTTTCATAATTCTGTGATATGTTACTAATTTCGACAATAACTGTTTATCATTTAAACCGACACCATAACCCTCCCCTTACTAAAATAATAACCTTGATATATTATGTGGGGTGATGTTTTTCATTACACCACACATTATTGCATTAAATCACATATTATCAGTTTTCATAATACTTGGATATGTTACTAATTTCGACAATCATTTTTCATAATTAAAACCATCCTTACCGCCTCCTCTTACTAACATAATAACGTTTATGTATTGTCTGGACTGATTATTTTATTATAAACACACCAATCAATAAACACGCTTTTCATCATTTTTCATAATTCTTGGATATGTTACTAATAAAGACCATACTTTCTGCAATAATACCATTCCTATCGCCCTTTTTTCTTTTTTTTTACACAGTGGTCACAATTTATGAAGGCCCGGAAGCCACTCAGGGATAAGGGTTATTGCAAGTACATTACGTTAGTGTGGAGATTTGATAAAGTGTTTACTTAAGAGGACGGTTCATTAGGAATTTTTAACGTTGGACTTGAACGCATCCAAGTTGTAGTCAGGTGGGAAGCAGGCAGACTGAACAGAGTTCCACAGGGGTGCAGTTCTAAGAAAGAAGCTTTATTCATGGAACCCACGTTTTGATTTAGGCACACATAAAGAGTAGGTGAAAATTTTCACAGTGGATTCGGCTAGACGGGTGTTTTTCGTGAAAGATTGGCGAGGGGGGACCAGAGATTAGAGTTCAGACGAGCACCTGCCATGGAAATAACGATAAAACAAGGATAAGCTCGCAACGTTTCTTCTGTGGGAGAGAGGTTACAGGGTAGAGAAAAGGGCATCCCCCACTAAGCCACGAAGTCTATTTTGTACTCTGTCAAGGCAGGATAGGCTGTTTTTAGCAGCTCCTGCACGGATATGGCAGCACTATTCCATCCTTGGACGTACTTGGCTTTTATATAGGTAGAGAATTGCATCAGCAGTGAGATATCTTCTGGAGCAGTAGAAGGATCCCACCATCTTTCCAGCGACCTTGGCTACAGGCTTGATGTACGTGTTCCATTTCAGATCAGGAGTAAAGGTCAAATCCAGAAGCTTGTCAAAACACGGTGGCTCTCCCGGATGAGAGCCATCCATCCCAATTGATGCCAGATAGGGATCAGAGCGTTGATGATTTAAGGACAGAAGTTTGGTTTTGGATGCATTAAATGTAACCAGCCACGACTTCCCCCACTGAACCACTCGCTCGAGATTAGAGGAGAGAGAATCAGAGATAACTTTTTCATTTAGAGCCTTTGATGTATTGCCGTAGATGGTCGTGTCATCAGCATAGATGTCAACGAATGATTGACGTATGTGTTTAAGGAGGTCATTGATGTAGATCAGGAAGAGAGTTGGTCCAGGATTGACCCCTGAGGGACTCCAGCATTAATACTGCAGGCCTCTGATTTTTGTCCATCGACCACTACTCTTATGAGCCTATCGGAGAGAAATGATTTAATGATTGAGAAAATATTTCCAGTTATACCGATTTAATTATTGAGAAAACATTTCCAGTTATAACGTAGCCCTCTCTTACTAAAATAAGAACTTTGATATACTGTCTGGGCTGATTATTTCATTACAAACACACCAATAAATCAACTAATATTTCATCATGTTTCGTAATTCTTGGATATGTTACTAATTTTGACAATAATTTTTCATATTTAAGCCCTCCTTATTGTCTTTCCTCTTACTTAAATAATAATATTAATGGATTTTCTTGCCCTATTGTTTTATTATAAACACACCGATCAGTTAACTAACATTTCACCATTTTTCGTTATTCTTGGATATCTTACTAATTTAAACAATATTTTCAAAATATTAACCATCCTCATCGCCCTCTTTTACTAAAACAGTAATTTGATATATTGTCTGGGCCGATTATTTCATAATAGCACAACTATTTATTGATTTACACTTCATAATTTTTAATAATTCTCGGATATGTTACTAATTTCCACAATCACATTTTTAAATTTTGTTCCCACAATACTAAAATAATAACTGTCATATATTGCCAGGTCTGATTATTTCATTGCAAACACATTATTGCATTAAATCACATATGATAAGTTTTCATAATTCTTGGATTTGTTACTAATTTCGACAATCATTTTTTCATAATTAAAACCACCTTATCGTCCTTGCTTACTAACTTAATAACTTTGATATAATGTCTCCACTGATTATTTTATTATAAACACACCCATTAATAAACTCGCTTTTCATCATTTTTCATATTCTTGGATATGTTACTAATTTTGACAATCATTTCTCATGAATTTAACACACCTTATAGCCTTCTTTTTACTAAAATAATAATTTCGATATATTTGCCGGACTGCTTATTTCATTACAAACACATCAATCAAATAACTCACATTTCATCATTTTTCATAATTTTTAAATATGTTACTAATTTTGGCAATGATTTTTTTTCTGATTAAAAACCCACATTATGCCACGCTCTTACTAATATAAGAACTTTTATATATTGTTTAGGGTATTATTTCATTACAAACACACCAATCAAATAACTCACATTTCATCATTTTTCGTAATTCTTGGATATGTTACTAATTTCGACACTAATTTTCATAACTTAAACCCACAATATCACTCCCCGTCACTTAAATAATAACTGTGATGTATTGCCTGGGATAATTATTTAATTAAAACACATCAATCAATTTCGGGTAGTCTCATAGTATATATGTTCCACCTATCTGTAAATCCCGGGTAGCATCGCACATTCTGCTAGTATATATCTTTCACCTATCTAATTCGATCCTGGGCGACGCTGAGAATTCTGCTACTATATGTTTTCCACTTATCTCATTCAATACTTGGCGCCGCTTTCTGCTAGTATATATTTGCACTTATCATATTCAATCCCGGGTCTGACTTCATGTCCTCCACCCCATTGTTAACAAATATACATGAAATAAAGTAATGTTTTAGTCATAAACTGTTTCAGCCATTTCCAGGACTGACTTAATATCCCCCAACCCACCGCTTAAATATACATGAAATATTGTAATCTCTAAATAGTAAACTGTTTCAGCCATTTCCGGGATTACTTCATATCCCGCACCCCACTCTTAAAATATACATGAAATTAAGTAATGTTTAAATCGTAAACTTTTTCAGCTATTCCTGTGACCAACTTCTTATCCCCCAGCCTACTGTTAAAAATATACATTAAATAAAGTAATGTTCAAACCGTAAATGGTTGCATCCATTTCCGGGACCTACTTCTTACCTCACCCCACGGTTAAAAATATTCATTAAATAAAGTAATGTTTAATACGTAAACGGTTTAACCCATTTCCGGGACTGATTGTATATCGCTTACCCCACTGTTAAAAATATACTTGAAATAAAGTGATGTTTAAATCATAAACTGTTTAAGCAGCTTTTTAAAAATTAATACATAAAAATATTAACACGGTTAGAGATTAGGCAACCATTGCTTCAACATGAATTTCTTAGTGTAGTATCAGTCCCAGTATTCCAGTGACTTACCCCCCCCTTTTTTTGGTATTGCTTAATGGAGGAGAAATCCTTCTTTACTGATACAATTTTTATTTTTGTTATTGATCAGAGTACCCCTTTTGGGGAGTTGGTTTTCCCCTAAAATTTTTAACCGAACTCATGTCCATCTCGTCATGTGGGGAGGCAAGTAAACAATCAACAACAACAAAAACAAATAATCAGAAGGGACCCTTTCCAGGGCATATAATTAATCAGAAGGGACATTTACAGGACATTTTGTAATTAAACCAGAAGTTACTTTTCCCAGTTAGTGTTATAATATTGAAACTTGGTAACATTAAATGTAGCACCTATTCAAAATGCCTCCCCACGAGACAGACTTAGACACCAGGGTAGTTTTTAACCTGGAGAAAAAATTGCTGTAGTCGCAAAGGATTTCTCCTGCACTAAGAGAAAAGAAATTGAAATCTAGCATCTGAAGAACAGAACTTTGATCTTAGCCAAAATGCCCAGAAAGACAAATCATTTTTATTAGCGTTGCCTCACCAGCGACACCATTTTTTTTTGTTTTATTAGGGATTTAGAATATTCCATTTTGCCTTTATTTGGAATATTCCACTTTCCTTTTTTAGGGATGCACATCATGATAACGGACGGAGCGATAAGCGTAATAATATAATGATAATAAATTATTTAATATTATATAAAATAAAAGAAAAATTGTAAAGAAAGAAAACACTTGTCAGCATAACAACAATAACAATAACAACAACAATAATAATAATAATAATAATAATAATAATAATAATAATAATAATGATAACAATCACAATAACAATAATAATAAGTTATACAATATTATATGAAATAAAAGAAAAATAATATATATATATATATATATATATATATATATATATATATATATATATATATAACCAAAGCTTACAACAGAAATAATAAAAAAATAATAAGTAATATAAAATTACCCCAACTGACCCTGACGTTTTCTGCAGTCCTGTCACATTCTCTTCCGCCATCTACTTTTGTCTTCTATTTTTAAAAGGAGAGGTCCCTTTCTCTCGAAATTAATCAAAGTTCCATACCACCCACGGACTTTACATACACCGGACATACCAGCAACTTGGTTATAAATAATTATATATTGAGGTGAAGAATGATAGACGAATAAACGGCTAGGCACTCCTCTACTCAAGTATACCCGTCTACATTTGTTTGCTTTTCAATTCCTGACTCTCATGAGTCCGGTCTTTCTCCACATTGTTTTTGGCTTTTAAAAAATTCTATATATTTCTTTACCAACAATGCTTCAAGCAGACTACTACCTACTCTTATATATATATATATATATATATATATATATATAGACAGAGAGAGAGAGATAGATACATAGATAATACACTGCTTCTACGCGGCTATTATCTATCTATCTATCTATCTATATATCTACAATTATATAAATGCAACTTTGCTGGGTGTAAGTTCCTTCGTTATAGATTTAGGAATGGGTTAACAAATTTTCTTTTAAGTGCACACAATTTTAGTGTATAAGTCTGGGAGTGATCATAGTTAAGTTATGTGTCACAATACCCCGAATGCTTAGCGATAATCGAAACCGTAATTTTAATATATCTATAATCGGTAAAACCATTTTCTATGTCGTCCCTTAGTAATAATGATAGAACATCGTGCTGTGAAAATTCTAATGTGGGTAAATTGATAGCGTTTTTTTATTTATTTATATTTTTGCAGGGCGTCATCTGTAACGAAGTGTTATTAATGTTATTTATTCGTTAACAGGAAAAAAGTTTATATAAAATAATTTTGTAAAACAGAA
>NW_027633517.1:5000-15000 GCF_053919585.1 Euprymna scolopes
CACCCCCACATGGCGGTAGGCGCAAAACTGGAAAATCGCCGACCAGAAATGTCGCTTCGTATAATCGACGTTTTTTTGACCACCATTTTCAGGTGTCGGAGGTGGGTCTGGACGAATACCAACACCATTTCTGGGGTTTCACAACCGCCCGGCTTCTCCGACATATGTTGGAAAGGAGTAGCGATCGAGCGAAGGGGGCTGTCGGTAGGCGGCCGCGGGTTGCATGTGTGCCCGGGACAGCACCCCCATCCAACTAAGGGGTGTCCCCCGGGGGCCAGGGGGACCTCGTCCAGGTCGGCCGGGCGCTTCCAGACGCCTACCGACACCGGTCAGGTCGGCGAGGCTCCCGGCGGCCCCGAGCGGGACCACAGGTTGCGGAAGGCGTCCAAGTGAGCGGCGGCGACGCCAGGAGGCCCCCGGGGTCGACTCCGCGGCCCCCGGGTCGGTGTGCGGGCCTCCAGAGCTCGATAAAGTAGTGGTGTCGCTAGCGGTCGAGAAGGCACTTTTCGACGCCTACTGCCACCCCCACATGGCGGTAGGTGTAAAATCGGAATAGACCGGACCAGGAATGTCGAGGGGGAAAAAAATGACAAAGTCCTGGTGTGCCTAGGCGTCGAGAAGGCACTTTGCGACGCCTACCGACATCCCCATGTGGCAGTAGGCGTAAAACTGGAAAATCGCCGACCAGAAATGTCGCTTCGTATAATCGACGTTTTTTTTGACCACCATTTTCAGGTGTCGGAGGTGGGTCTGGACGAATACCAACACCATTTCTGGGGTTTTCCAGTTTGAAAGTTTTATAAAACATGTTCGGTAGGAAGCACACTTTGGTGTGTCGGTTCGTCGGAGCAGCGACTCTTTGCCTCGTGGTGGTCCGGAACGTCTCTACGGGCTTGTCGCAAAGGCGTCAGAAAGTGGCATCTCCGCCGCCTAGGGCTGTCACCGTTATCGCTGTCGCCGCGCTCCAACTTGTTTTGATCCGCCGCCTTCGTTCCTGCCAACCGTGCGCCCGCTCATCGTCGTTAGGTTATAATACGTGGTACGTGTGTGTGCTTCTCCGTGGACCTAGGGCTGCTCGACGTGTCGAACGATATGTTGGAACAACTAACGGCTCCTTTTCCTGGTTCCATAGTCGTCGTGGTACCCGCGTCGTCAGCCATATCTATGTCCACCATGTTTAGCCGATACGTTTGCTGCAGCTTCTGCTTCCGCCTCAGCGTTCGCCGCTCTCAGCCGCCGCTGTTGTTGCTGCCGTTCTGCCATTCAACCACTACCTGCGAATCTTTCGATGATCGGCCGAACGACCCATCGCTGTGCGACCGATAAATCCTCCGGATTAGGGAGAAACGCCGCCGCTCTCTGCCGCCGTCGAACGGAAAAACGTACATTGTAACGAACGAACGAACGAACGAACGAATTAACGAACGAGCGAACAAACAAACAAAAATAGCCGCGGGGGATGCACTATGTAGATCCTGATCCCCTTGTAACCATACGTACGTTGTTCGATGCTCTCCCGTCCTGGAAGTCGCCGCAGCAAACAGGAGGATGAGCAGCAGCAGGCGCCGCCGCCGTAACCGCCGCCTGCCTGCCGCCTCCTACTCCTGTCAGCGTCCGATCTCACAGCCGTGTGAACGTTCGCTGACACCCGATTTCTTTCCGTCTGGCAAAACCTTGGACGTCCCGCTCGCGGTACACGTGCTGCAGCGACTTCTCGTCCGACAACGCATAAGCGTCGACGTCTGCCGCCGCATCTTCTGATACGTGGACGGTGATAGCGCTAGTCCCTTCTTGCGCCACCTCCACCTTTGTTAGCGCCAAAGAAGATCGATCGAGCAGTCGTGGTCGCAGTCGATTAACCCGTTTCACCGTCCGCAGTTCCCAAGCCGCCGATCAAGTCGTTGCTCTTCTTGTTCGTTCTTCCCATACCGTCGATTTGCACGGCTGCCGGATGAGCCATCCTCTGTCCGGCGAAGCGCTCACGTCAGTGATCGATACTTGCACCGACAGTCCTCCCGCTCGCGACTCGGTGCTCGAATCGGACTCGTTCGTTTTTATCTCGATGCGATTGTGAAAAGGGGGACCGGTCGTCAATGTCGTGTGTGTCGACGATGTTGTTCGCCCGGTCCGCCGCGTTGTTGTCGTTTTTTTTTTTTTTTTTTTTTCCCTAACGTTCGCCGTCGCACGGACGAAAGGGTGAGAAAAAAAAAAAAAAGCTCGAAAAAGCCGCCCAAAAAAAATCGGACCGAGGAGCCGCTTGCGAGAACGCGCCATGTGCACGTTGTCTCTCCTCGGTTTTCCGAGCACGAACACGACGCCGGTCGGTCGGTCGGTCGACGAAGGCGACGACGAAGGTGACGGGAAAATTTACGCCGCCGCTGCCCTGGTCCAGCTCCTCCCCGATGACGGCTGTGATGTTGACGTTGACGTTGGCGACGACGACGACGACGACGGAGACGACGACGACGACGAGACGGCATCGATGGCGACCACGATGACGACGACCTCGACGAGTTCAGTCTGCACCTTGACCTCCGATGTCCGTGTGCACTGCCGTCGTGCTGTTTGTCGTTTGTCGTATGTATCGCTGTCAAGGGTGCCGTTGTCGTTGTTGTTGTCGACGTTGTTGCTTGCTCTCTCGTCTCGGTCGGTTGGTACGTTGATGACGACGACGACGACGAAGACGACGACGACGACGACGAGACGGCATCGATGGCGACCACGATGACGACGACCTCGACGATTCCAGTCTGCACCTTGACCTCCGATGTCCGTGTGCACTGCCGTCGTGCTGTTTGTCGTTTGTCGTATGTATCGCTGTCAAGGGTGCCGTTGTCGATGTTGTTGTTGTCGACGCTGTCGTCTGTTCTCTCTTCTCGGCCGGCTGTGACGTGGACGTTGACGACGACGACGACGAGACGGAATCGATGGCGACCACGATGACGACGACCTCGGCGAGTTCAGTCTGCACCTTGACCCTCGATGTCCGTGTGCACTGCCGTCGTGCTGCTTGTCGTTTGTCGTATGTATCGCTGTCAAGGGTGCCGTTGTCGTTGTTGTTGTCGACGTTGGTCGCTTTCGTTCTTTGAGTCTCGGTCTCGGTCCAAGTCAGGGGAGAAACAAAAAGAGGCCATCAGCGCGGGCAGCGCGCTTCTTCTGACGGCGAACCCCCTCGAAAAATAAATAAACACGTGCCCGTCGTTGTAGTTGTCTGTCTTATGTCGGTCGGTCGGTCGGTCGGTCTGTCGTTCTGTCGAAACAAAGTCCCAAATTCCAACGATACCTGGTTGATCCTGCCAGTAGTCATATGCTTGTCTCAAAGCTTAAGCCATGCAAGTGTAAGTTCACGCCACGCATTAGAACGGGCGAAACCGCGAATGGCTCAGGAACCGGACCTAATCCTCGGGACCGTATTCCTCCTCGGAGGCGATGGATAACTGTGGCAATTCTAGAGCTAATACATGTGACACAGGCCGCGATCGGTCGGCGCGCCGTCGTCGCCACGCCTCGCGCGCTGGCACCCGCGTCGGCCGTTCCGGGTCGCGGCGCTACATATTAGACTGAGACCGATGCGCGTCATTCCGTCCTCCCGTCGTCGGCGTTCCCGCTCGCGGGTCCGTTCGGTGGCGGGGCTCATAGGGCGGCGCGCTCCGCTTTGGTGACTCTGGATAACTCACTGGTCGATCGCACGAGCTTTCACGCCCGGCGACGGGTCTCTCGAGGGTCCGCCCTATCAACTGTCGACGGTCGGTTAAGTGCCTACCGTGGTTACTACGGGTAACGGGGAATCGGGGTTCGATTCCGGAGAGGGAGCATGCGAAACGGCTACCACATCCAAGGAAGGCAGCAGGCGCGCAAATTACCCACTCCCGGCACGGGGAGGTAGTGACGAAAAATAACGACGCGGGACTCTGTCGAGGCCCCGCGATCGGAATGAGTACACTTCAAATCCGTTAACGAGGACCAACCGGAGGGCAAGTCTGGTGCCAGCAGCCGCGGTAATTCCAGCTCCGGTAGCGTATATTAAAGTTGTTGCGGTTAAAAAGCTCGTAGTCCGAACTCGGGTTCGTGGTCGCGCAAGCGGCCCCGGGGCGGCGGCGCCATCGTCCGTCGTTGACTTTGGTCGTCCGTTCGCATTCCCGGCCCTTTCCGCCGGTGTCAACCGCTAGCATACCCGCCACGCGGTCCTGCCGGCGAGGTGGACGAGGAGGTCGTGATCGGGATCCGGGAAAAAAAAAACCAAGTGGTCGTCGGTTCGGTTCCGGGAGTAGTCTAACGGGGGGGTGCTACGTGTGTGTGTTTGGGTGCGTTCATTCGCATCCCCGCACTCTGACCCCCGCGCTTCTCTCCCTCTCCCTTTCCGCGCGTTCCTCTTTTTTTTGAACCCCCCGGTCCGCTCCGAGTCCCTGCTTCGTGTCTTGTCTGCGCGCGTGTTGCGGTCGGCGGTTTCTCCTCCAAGGGTGCTCTTAACCGAGTGTCCGCGGCGGCCGGTACGTTCACTTTGAAAAAATTAGAGTGCTCAGAGCGGGCTGTTCAAGCTTGCATACGATAAGCATGGAATGATGGAAGAGGGCCTCGTCTACGTCTGTCGGTCTCCGTCTACGGCGAGGCAATGATCGAAGGGAGCGGTCGGGGCCACTCGTATTGCGACGTTAGAGGTGAAATTCTTGGATCGTCGCAAGACGAACTGCAGCGATGGCGTGTGGCAAGCACGTTTTCCTCGATCAAGAGCGAAAGTCGGAGGTTCGAAGACGATCAGATACCGTCGTAGTTCCAGACCGTAAACGATGCCGACCGGCGATCCGCCGGCGTTCGCTTCCATGACCCGGCGGGTAGCCTGCGGGAAACCAGAGTTCGGTTCCGGGGGGAGTATGGTTGCAAAGCTGAAACTTAAAGGAATTGACGGAAGGGCACCACCAGGAGTGGAGCCTGCGGCTTAATTTGACTCAACACGGGAAAACTCACCCGGTCCGGACACCGGTAGGATTGACAGATCGATAGCTCTTTCTCGATTCGGTGGGTGGTGGTGCATGGCCGTTCTTAGTTGGTGGAGCGATCCGTCTGGTTGATTCCGATAACGAACGAGACTCCGGCCTGCTAACTAGTGCGCCGATGTCAGTGATTTTTACGGCGGGCTCGGCGTCCTCCGTGGCGCTCGGGTCCGGGTCGGTTTTCTCACGCACTTCTTAGAGGGACGGGTGGCAGAAAGCCACACGAGGCGGAGCGATAACAGGTCTGTGATGCCCTTAGATGTCCGGGGCCGCACGCGCGCTACACTGGAGGTATCAGCGGGGACTTCGCCCCGGCCCGAGAGGGTTGGGAAACCTCTGAACCACCTCCCGTGATAGGGATCGGGGCCTGTAACCAACCCCGTGAACGAGGAATTCCCGGTAGGCGCGGGTCAACAGCCCGCGTCGATCACGTCCCTGCCCTTTGTACACACCGCCCGTCGCTACTACCGATCGAACGGTCCGGTGAGGTCCTCGGATCTGGCCGACGACGCCGCCGGGCAGTGCGCGACGTGTCCGTCACGACACTCGTGCATCTACGCCTCGGCGTTCGATGCCTGGAGAAGACGACCGAACCCGATCGTTTAGAGGAAGTAAAAGTCGTAACAAGGTTTCCGTAGGTGAACCTGCGGAAGGATCATTACCGTTTTCCCGTTCGAGACTGGTTTGTTGTTTTCCGGCCTACCTCCTCTGTCTGTCGGCGTCAACGCCTCGAATGCGCGCAAACAAACCTATAAAAGGCGGAGCGAGAGATAGATTTGTGGTGACGCGGAGGTTTTTAAAGCCCCAGCTCTTCTTGCTTGCTTCCGCGTCTTACCACCTGTTTGTTTTTTCGCCCACCGCAAGTGATGGCCGCTTCTTCTTTGCCTTGTCGCCGCTTTATCGTTTTTTTTTGTTTTTTTGCAGCCGCTGTGCCACCGCCGCTAGCTAAAAAAACAAACTACTCGCGACATTGCAATGCCGTCACGCCTCCTCGCACAGACCTCCTCGCACACTACTAAATCTATATAAACAAAAACTAATATAAAAAAACCAAGTGCTGAACCCTGGGACGGGGGATCACTCGGCTCGTCCGTCGATGAAGAGCGCGGCCAGCCGCGATAACTGATGCGAATTGCAGGACTCAGTGAACATCGACACCTCGAACGCACATTGCGGCCCCGAGATCCCTTGTCTCGGGGCCACGTCCGGTCGAGAGGCGGAACGTTACATGTCTTTCTCCGTTAACGAAACGACATCTTGCCGTCCCCGTGCCCGCCCGGTCCTCGGCACGGTGGTAACCGGGACGTCGCAGGAGCGAGTGACGAGGGGGAAGAAAAATAAAAAAAGAATTGACTCCTTTCAATGTCTTTTTTTTTTTTAAAACCCTCTCCGGCCTCCTCCTTCGTCTCCCGCTGGCAGACCGCGGAGTCTTTTCCCTTTTCGACCGCGTGAAGAAACACTGTGGAGGAGGAGCAGGAGGAGTCTGTCCGAAAGCAGCCGAAGGGAGACCAAAAAAAAAGTACCGACCTAACCGACTGCCGACGTAAGCGCCGCCTGCTCGTCTCGCTCTCTGCCTCATGAAGGTGTCTCTCAGCGACGCCTCGAGCAGCGCGACGAGCACGGCCGTCGCACCGTAAAAAGGTGGCCGCGTCGTAGGCAACGCAACGTCGGATGGGGAGGACCCACGCTTTTTTTTAATTGTTGGCTTCTTCATTTTCGGTCGGACGGCGCTATATCGGCCAGCCGTCGTCACACGGAGGGTACCGATCGAGATTCCTCTCCTCCAAACACCACACTCTACTAAAAACCGCCGCCCTCGGCTCGGACGAGACGACCCGCTGAACTTAAGCATATCGCTAAGCGGAGGAAAAGAAACCAACCGGGATTCCCTTAGTAACGGCGAGTGAACCGGGAGAAGCCCAACGCCGAATCCCGTCGCAAGTTAAAGGCTTCGGGACGTGTGGCGCATGGGTCGAAGGCAGCCGTTCGTTTTCGTCTCGCATAGTTCGGAGTTCCCTCGATCGGGGCCGCCCGCGGCGGGTGCCAGGCCCATTCGGTGCGGACGGCGAGCGACGGCCTTCGATCCGAGAGTCGGGTTGCTTGGGAACGCAGCCCAAATCGGGTGGTAAGCTCCATCCAAGGCTAAATACCGGGACGAGTCCGATAGTCGACAAGTACCGTGAGGGAAAGTTGAAAGAACTTTGGAGAGAGAGTTCAAGAGAACGTGAAACCGCCCAGGGGTAAACGGGTGGGACCGCTCACCGCGATCGCGGGGGACTCAGTCCGGTGCTGCCTAGGCTCGAGCCCAAACTCGATGTGTGTTCTTGAAAGAGAGGCCGTCGCGGCACAGGTCGTCGTTCGTCGTGTCCGCGGGGGACTCGTTCCCCGCGGTTCCAGCTTTTGTGCCCGCGTCGCCGACGAAGGAGACGGGCCGCGTGGATAGCGGGAAGGGAAACGTGGTGACGACCGCGGCGTCGGTAGGTGGCTGCGTCGGTTGGCTGCGACGGAGGGGACTCGTCCTCTCGATCGCTGCTGCCGCCGGGCCCTAACCCGCCGCATCCGTCGCCGCCGCTTCTTCTTTCCTCCTGCTCCCTCCGCGCGCGACTCCGCTGCACCCGTCCCCTTCATCATCGCTCGGCGTAATCATGGCGCGGGCGCTTCGGCGCGACCTCCGCGCGGCCGGCACCGGACGCACTTCCCCTCCGGTCCGTCGTCGCGACCCGTTCCCGGCGTGCAGGTCGAACACGCGGGTTTTTTTCCGTAGGCGGCAGGCGTTTCATCACCCTGAAAACCCCCGTCTTCCCACCTTGTGAAGTCGGGGGCCACCGGCCGTCGGGCCCGCGAACGTAACTGCCCCTTTCTGCCGGGAACGGAGGAAATCTGACACGATCCGTTACACGTGGCGAGCCGGTCCGTTTTGATCCCGCCGGAAGTCGCGTGCGGGCGACGCACTCTGTGTGTCGCTCCTTAGGCGCCCCACCGTCTCGGGCGCGTGCGCGATGAGAGGCGGGATAGGACTGGCGCGGCCTCGCCGTCACGCACCTCGCCGACGTTTCGGGTTCTTGTCGGGGGCAACCCCGCCCGCGCCCGTTTCCGTTTCCGGAGAGGTCGCTCGGCGACGCTTTTTTACTCGAGCCGCCCGCCACCCCGGGTCAGCGACGTGCATCGGCAACCCACCCGACCCGTCTTGAAACACGGACCGAGGAGTCCTGGCCGTTCGCGAGTCGTAGGGGCCACCTCTGACTAACCCCGAAGGCGAAGCGAAAGCGAGAGAGCGTGTAGGAGGGCGTCGATCGGGAGAGGTGTCGTGGCAAAGTCGTCCGGGGGTCGTCGGGGGTGTCGTCGGTCTCGTGCCGTCGTCTTCTCCTCGCCTCACCCGCCTCCGAGCCGTGCCCGATCCCGCCGGCGCGGCGTTTTCGGCCTTCCGCCGTCGCTGCTGCGGTGCCCGCAACTTTTCCTTTTTTCTCTCTTCCCGAGAGAGATAGGAGAGGGAAGGCTCGTGGCTGACGTGCGGTTGTTTTCCCTCCTCCCCGAGAGGGGACCGGGCGCATCATCCAAAAAGGGGAATTGCCGGGCGCCAGCTTCCATATCCTCCTTCCGCCCATCGGTGAGATCCCGCGGCTTGAACTAGTCCTATTTTGTCGTCGAGTTTAGGCGCTGCGCGCGGGCGCATCACCCCCGGGTCGGTTTCCCCTTTTTCCGAGTACGACTCGGCCGACTCTGGCGTAGCGAGCGACCAGGGACCCGAAAGATGGCGATCCACGCCCGGTCGGGATGAAGCCAGAGGAAACTCTGGTGGAAGTCCGAAGCGCCTCTGACGTGCAAATCGATCGTCGGAACCGGGTGTAGGGGCGAAAGACCAATCGAGCCGTCTAGTAGCTGGTTCCCTCCGAAGTTTCCCTCAGGATAGCTGGCGCTCGATCGTCGCAATTCCATCCGGTAAAGCGAACGATTGGAGGCCCCGGGGCCGTTCACGGCCTCGACCTACTCTCGAACTCGGAACGGGTGGAACGGGCCGACTCTCCCGAACGACGGAGCCGACCCATCCGGCCGCCGCCGCCAGCACGCTTCGCTGGGCGGTTGGTCACCTCGAATGCGAGTGCCAAGTGGGCCACTTTTGGTAAGCAGAACTGGCGCTGTGGGATGAACCAAACGTCCGGCTAAGGTGCCTAACGCGACGCCCATGAGATCCCCGAAAGGGTGTCGGTCGATATAGACAGCAGGACGGTGGCCACGGAAGTCGGAATCCGCTAAGGAGTGTGTAACAACTCACCTGCCGAATCGACCGGCCCCGAAAATGGATGGCGCTGGAGCGACGGACCGATGCCGGACCGTCGCGGCGAGGAGCGATGAACTTTCGCGCCGAAACGATGCCGCGACGAGTAGGAGGGCGCCGCGGCGAGCACGGAAGCCTAGGGCGCGAGCCCGGGTGGAGCCGACCGCGGGTGCAGATCTCGGTGGTAGTAGCAAATATTCGAACGAGACCTTCGAAGACCGAAGTGGAGAAGGGTTCCGTGCCAACGGCGGTCGAGCACGGGTCAGTCGGTCCTAAGACGCGGGCGAAAGTCTTCCCGAAAGGCGCCGGATCCGTTATGAAAGGTGAAAGGAAAGCGAATCGAATCGAATCGAATCAAAAGCCCAAACAAAAAAAAAGCGGCCGGCCTCCCGTCGAAAGGGAATCGGGTTAATATTCCCGAACCCGGACTCGGAGAGGGCCCGGGGGTGGCGACGCTGTCGGCAGCGATGTCGGCGGCGCCCGTCGCTTCCCGGGCGAAACCGCGGTGACGCAAGCGAGCCCGGAGACGTCGCCGGGAGCCCCGGGAAGAGTTCTCTCTTCTTCGTAAAGGACCATGTCCGTGGAATCGGCTCGTCCGGAGATACGGAAAAGGTACCTGTAGAGCGCCGCGGCTCGGGCGGCGTCCGGTGCGCTTTCGGCGGCCCTGGAAAATCCGGGTCCGGTTTTCGCAGCTCTCGAGTCGGTCCGTACCCACCATCCGCAGCAGGTCTCC
>NW_027633517.1:20000-27500 GCF_053919585.1 Euprymna scolopes
CACCATTTCTGGGGTTTTCCAGTTTGAAAGTTTTATAAAACATGTTCGGGTAGGAAGCACACTTTGGTGTGTCGGTTCGTCGGAGCAGCGACTCTTTGCCTCGTGGTGGTCCGGAACGTCTCTACGGGCTTGTCGCAAAGGCGTCAGAAAGTGGCATCTCCGCCGCCTAGGGCTGTCACCGTTATCGCTGTCGCCGCGCTCCAACTTGTTTTGATCCGCCGCCTTCGTTCCTGCCAACCGTGCGCCCGCTCATCGTCCGTTAGGTTATAATACGTGGTACGTGTGTGTGCTTCTCCGTGGACCTAGGGCTGCTCGACGTGTCGAACGATATGTTGGAACAACTAACGGCTCCTTTTCCTGGTTCCATAGTCGTCGTGGTACCCGCGTCGTCAGCCATATCTATGTCCACCATGTTTAGCCGATACGTTTGCTGCAGCTTCTGCTTCCGCCTCAGCGTTCGCCGCTCTCAGCCGCCGCTGTTGTTGCTGCCGTTCTGCCATTCAACCACTACCTGCGAATCTTTCGATGATCGGCCGAACGACCCATCGCTGTGCGACCGATAAATCCTCCGGATTAGGGAGAAACGCCGCCGCTCTCTGCCGCCGTCGAACGGAAAAACGTACATTGTAACGAACGAACGAACGAACGAACGAATTAACGAACGAGCGAACAAACAAACAAAAATAGCCGCGGGGGATGCACTATGTAGATCCTGATCCCCTTGTAACCATACGTACGTTGTTCGATGCTCTCCCGTCCTGGAAGTCGCCGCAGCAAACAGGAGGATGAGCAGCAGCAGGCGCCGCCGCCGTAACCGCCGCCTGCCTGCCGCCTCCTACTCCTGTCAGCGTCCGATCTCACAGCCGTGTGAACGTTCGCTGACACCCGATTTCTTTCCGTCTGGCAAAACCTTGGACGTCCCGCTCGCGGTACACGTGCTGCAGCGACTTCTCGTCCGACAACGCATAAGCGTCGACGTCTGCCGCCGCATCTTCTGATACGTGGACGGTGATAGCGCTAGTCCCTTCTTGCGCCACCTCCACCTTTGTTAGCGCCAAAGAAGATCGATCGAGCAGTCGTGGTCGCAGTCGATTAACCCGTTTTCACCGTCCGCAGTTCCCAAGCCGCCGATCAAGTCGTTGCTCTTCTTGTTCGTTCTTCCCATACCGTCGATTTGCACGGCTGCCGGATGAGCCATCCTCTGTCCGGCGAAGCGCTCACGTCAGTGATCGATACTTGCACCGACAGTCCTCCCGCTCGCGACTCGGTGCTCGAATCGGACTCGTTCGTTTTTATCTCGATGCGATTGTGAAAAGGGGGACCGGTCGTCAATGTCGTGTGTGTCGACGATGTTGTTCGCCCGGTCCGCCGCGTTGTTGTCGTTTTTTTTTTTTTTTTTTTTTCCCCTAACGTTCGCCGTCGCACGGACGAAAGGGTGAGAAAAAAAAAAAAAAGCTCGAAAAAGCCGCCCAAAAAAATCGGACCGAGGAGCCGCTTGCGAGAACGCGCCATGTGCACGTTGTCTCTCCTCGGTTTTCCGAGCACGAACACGACGCCGGTCGGTCGGTCGGTCGACGAAGGCGACGACGAAGGTGACGGGAAAATTTACGCCGCCGCTGCCCTGGTCCAGCTCCTCCCCGATGACGGCTGTGATGTTGACGTTGACGTTGGCGACGACGACGACGACGACGGAGACGACGACGACGACGAGACGGCATCGATGGCGACCACGATGACGACGACCTCGACGAGTTCAGTCTGCACCTTGACCTCCGATGTCCGTGTGCACTGCCGTCGTGCTGTTTGTCGTTTGTCGTATGTATCGCTGTCAAGGGTGCCGTTGTCGTTGTTGTTGTCGACGTTGTTGCTTGCTCTCTCGTCTCGGTCGGTTGGTACGTTGATGACGACGACGACGACGAAGACGACGACGACGACGACGAGACGGCATCGATGGCGACCACGATGACGACGACCTCGACGATTCCAGTCTGCAACCTTGACCTCCGATGTCCGTGTGCACTGCCGTCGTGCTGTTTGTCGTTTGTCGTATGTATCGCTGTCAAGGGTGCCGTTGTCGATGTTGTTGTTGTCGACGCTGTCGTCTGTTCTCTCTTCTCGGCCGGCTGTGACGTGGACGTTGACGACGACGACGACGAGACGGAATCGATGGCGACCACGATGACGACGACCTCGGCGAGTTCAGTCTGCACCTTGACCCTCGATGTCCGTGT
This sequence comes from Euprymna scolopes, assembly GCF_053919585.1. Taxonomy (NCBI): domain Eukaryota; kingdom Metazoa; phylum Mollusca; class Cephalopoda; order Sepiida; family Sepiolidae; genus Euprymna; species Euprymna scolopes. The sequence continues at coordinate 22,232 of NW_027633517.1, forward strand.
GCACTGCCGTCGTGCTGCTTGTCGTTTGTCGTATGTATCGCTGTCAAGGGTGCCGTTGTCGTTGTTGTTGTCGACGTTGGTCGCTTTCGTTCTTTGAGTCTCGGTCTCGGTCCAAGTCAGGGGAGAAACAAAAAAGAGGCCATCAGCGCGGGCAGCGCGCTTCTTCTGACGGCGAACCCCCTCGAAAAATAAATAAACACGTGCCCGTCGTTGTAGTTGTCTGTCTTATGTCGGTCGGTCGGTCGGTCGGTCTGTCGTTCTGTCGAAACAAAGTCCCAAATTCCAACGATACCTGGTTGATCCTGCCAGTAGTCATATGCTTGTCTCAAAGCTTAAGCCATGCAAGTGTAAGTTCACGCCACGCATTAGAACGGGCGAAACCGCGAATGGCTCAGGAACCGGACCTAATCCTCGGGACCGTATTCCTCCTCGGAGGCGATGGATAACTGTGGCAATTCTAGAGCTAATACATGTGACACAGGCCGCGATCGGTCGGCGCGCCGTCGTCGCCACGCCTCGCGCGCTGGCACCCGCGTCGGCCGTTCCGGGTCGCGGCGCTACATATTAGACTGAGACCGATGCGCGTCATTCCGTCCTCCCGTCGTCGGCGTTCCCGCTCGCGGGTCCGTTCGGTGGCGGGGCTCATAGGGCGGCGCGCTCCGCTTTGGTGACTCTGGATAACTCACTGGTCGATCGCACGAGCTTTCACGCCCGGCGACGGGTCTCTCGAGGGTCCGCCCTATCAACTGTCGACGGTCGGTTAAGTGCCTACCGTGGTTACTACGGGTAACGGGGAATCGGGGTTCGATTCCGGAGAGGGAGCATGCGAAACGGCTACCACATCCAAGGAAGGCAGCAGGCGCGCAAATTACCCACTCCCGGCACGGGGAGGTAGTGACGAAAAATAACGACGCGGGACTCTGTCGAGGCCCCGCGATCGGAATGAGTACACTTCAAATCCGTTAACGAGGACCAACCGGAGGGCAAGTCTGGTGCCAGCAGCCGCGGTAATTCCAGCTCCGGTAGCGTATATTAAAGTTGTTGCGGTTAAAAAGCTCGTAGGTCCGAACTCGGGTTCGTGGTCGCGCAAGCGGCCCCGGGGCGGCGGCGCCATCGTCCGTCGTTGACTTTGGTCGTCCGTTCGCATTCCCGGCCCTTTCCGCCGGTGTCAACCGCTAGCATACCCGCCACGCGGTCCTGCCGGCGAGGTGGACGAGGAGGTCGTGATCGGGATCCGGGAAAAAAAAAACAAGTGGTCGTCGGTTCGGTTCCGGGAGTAGTCTAACGGGGGGTGCTACGTGTGTGTGTTTGGGTGCGTTCATTCGCATCCCCGCACTCTGACCCCCGCGCTTCTCTCCCTCTCCCTTTCCGCGCGTTCCTCTTTTTTTTTGAACCCCCCGGTCCGCTCCGAGTCCCTGCTTCGTGTCTTGTCTGCGCGCGTGTTGCGGTCGGCGGTTTCTCCTCCAAGGGTGCTCTTAACCGAGTGTCCGCGGCGGCCGGTACGTTCACTTTGAAAAAATTAGAGTGCTCAGAGCGGGCTGTTCAAGCTTGCATACGATAAGCATGGAATGATGGAAGAGGGCCTCGTCTACGTCTGTCGGTCTCCGTCTACGGCGAGGCAATGATCGAAGGGAGCGGTCGGGGCCACTCGTATTGCGACGTTAGAGGTGAAATTCTTGGATCGTCGCAAGACGAACTGCAGCGATGGCGTGTGGCAAGCACGTTTTCCTCGATCAAGAGCGAAAGTCGGAGGTTCGAAGACGATCAGATACCGTCGTAGTTCCGACCGTAAACGATGCCGACCGGCGATCCGCCGGCGTTCGCTTCCATGACCCGGCGGGTAGCCTGCGGGAAACCAGAGTTCGGTTCCGGGGGGAGTATGGTTGCAAAGCTGAAACTTAAAGGAATTGACGGAAGGGCACCACCAGGAGTGGAGCCTGCGGCTTAATTTGACTCAACACGGGAAAACTCACCCGGTCCGGACACCGGTAGGATTGACAGATCGATAGCTCTTTCTCGATTCGGTGGGTGGTGGTGCATGGCCGTTCTTAGTTGGTGGTGCGATCCGTCTGGTTGATTCCGATAACGAACGAGACTCCGGCCTGCTAACTAGTGCGCCGATGTCAGTGATTTTTACGGCGGGCTCGGCGTCCTCCGTGGCGCTCGGGTCCGGGTCGGTTTTCTCACGCACTTTCTTAGAGGGACGGGTGGCAGAAAGCCACACGAGGCGGAGCGATAACAGGTCTGTGATGCCCTTAGATGTCCGGGGCCGCACGCGCGCTACACTGGAGGTATCAGCGGGGACTTCGCCCCGGCCCGAGAGGGTTGGGAAACCTCTGAACCACCTCCCGTGATAGGGATCGGGGCCTGTAACCAACCCCGTGAACGAGGAATTCCCGGTAGGCGCGGGTCAACAGCCCGCGTCGATCACGTCCCTGCCCTTTGTACACACCGCCCGTCGCTACTACCGATCGAACGGTCCGGTGAGGTCCTCGGATCTGGCCGACGACGCCGCCGGGCAGTGCGCGACGTGTCCGTCACGACACTCGTGCATCTACGCCTCGGCGTTCGATGCCTGGAGAAGACGACCGAACCCGATCGTTTAGAGGAAGTAAAAGTCGTAACAAGGTTTCCGTAGGTGAACCTGCGGAAGGATCATTACCGTTTTCCCGTTCGAGACTGGTTTGTTGTTTTCCGGGCCTACCTCCTCTGTCTGTCGGCGTCAACGCCTCGAATGCGCGCAAACAAACCTATAAAAGGCGGAGCGAGAGATAGATTTGTGGTGACGCGGAGGTTTTTAAAGGCCCCAGCTCTTCTTGCTTGCTTCCGCGTCTTACCACCTGTTTGTTTTTTCGCCCACCGCAAGTGATGGCCGCTTCTTCTTTTGCCTTGTCGCCGCTTTATCGTTTTTTTTGTTTTTTTGCAGCCGCTGTGCCACCGCCGCTAGCTAAAAAAACAAACTACTCGCGACATTGCAATGCCGTCACGCCTCCTCGCACAGACCTCCTCGCACACTACTAAATCTATATAAACAAAAACTAATATAAAAAAACCAAGTGCTGAACCCTGGACGGGGGATCACTCGGCTCGTCCGTCGATGAAGAGCGCGGCCAGCCGCGATAACTGATGCGAATTGCAGGACTCAGTGAACATCGACACCTCGAACGCACATTGCGGCCCCGAGATCCCTTGTCTCGGGGCCACGTCCGGTCGAGAGGCGGAACGTTACATGTCTTTCTCCGTTAACGAAACGACATCTTGCCGTCCCCGTGCCCGCCCGGTCCTCGGCACGGTGGTAACCGGGACGTCGCAGGAGCGAGTGACGAGGGGGAAGAAAAATAAAAAAAGAATTGACTCCTTTCAATGTCTTTTTTTTTTTTTAAAACCCTCTCCGGCCTCCTCCTTCGTCTCCCGCTGGCAGACCGCGGAGTCTTTTCCCTTTTCGACCGCGTGAAGAAACACTGTGGAGGAGGAGCAGGAGGAGTCTGTCCGAAAGCAGCCGAAGGGAGACCAAAAAAAAAGTACCGACCTAACCGACTGCCGACGTAAGCGCCGCCTGCTCGTCTCGCTCTCTGCCTCATGAAGGTGTCTCTCAGCGACGCCTCGAGCAGCGCGACGAGCACGGCCGTCGCACCGTAAAAAGGTGGCCGCGTCGTAGGCAACGCAACGTCGGATGGGGAGGACCCACGCTTTTTTTTAATTGTTGGCTTCTTCATTTTCGGTCGGACGGGCGCTATATCGGCCAGCCGTCGTCACACGGAGGGTACCGATCGAGATTCCTCTCCTCCAAACACCACACTCTACTAAAAACCGCCGCCCTCGGCTCGGACGAGACGACCCGCTGAACTTAAGCATATCGCTAAGCGGAGGAAAAGAAACCAACCGGGATTCCCTTAGTAACGGCGAGTGAACCGGGAGAAGCCCAACGCCGAATCCCGTCGCAAGTTAAAGGCTTCGGGACGTGTGGCGCATGGGTCGAAGGCAGCCGTTCGTTTTCGTCTCGCATAGTTCGGTCGATCGGGGCCGCCCGCGGCGGGTGCCAGGCCCATTCGGTGCGGACGGCGAGCGACGGCCTTCGATCCGAGAGTCGGGTTGCTTGGGAACGCAGCCCAAATCGGGTGGTAAGCTCCATCCAAGGCTAAATACCGGGACGAGTCCGATAGTCGACAAGTACCGTGAGGGAAAGTTGAAAAGAACTTTGGAGAGAGAGTTCAAGAGAACGTGAAACCGCCCAGGGGTAAACGGGTGGGACCGCTCACCGCGATCGCGGGGGGACTCAGTCCGGTGCTGCCTAGGCTCGAGCCCAAACTCGATGTGTGTTCTTGAAAGAGAGGCCGTCGCGGCACAGGTCGTCGTTCGTCGTGTCCGCGGGGGACTCGTTCCCCGCGGTTCCAGCTTTTGTGCCCGCGTCGCCGACGAAGGAGACGGGCCGCGTGGATAGCGGGAAGGGAAACGTGGTGACGACCGCGGCGTCGGTAGGTGGCTGCGTCGGTTGGCTGCGACGGAGGGGACTCGTCCTCTCGATCGCTGCTGCCGCCGGGCCCTAACCCGCCGCATCCGTCGCCGCCGCTTCTTCTTTCCTCCTGCTCCCTCCGCGCGCGACTCCGCTGCACCCGTCCCCCTTCATCATCGCTCGGCGTAATCATGGCGCGGGCGCTTCGGCGCGACCTCCGCGCGGCCGGCACCGGACGCACTTCCCCTCCGGTCCGTCGTCGCGACCCGTTCCCGGCGTGCAGGTCGAACACGCGGGTTTTTTTCCGTAGGCGGCAGGCGTTTCATCACCCTGAAAACCCCGTCTTCCCACCTTGTGAAGTCGGGGGCCCACCGGCCGTCGGGCCCGCGAACGTAACTGCCCCTTTCTGCCGGGAACGGAGGAAATCTGGACACGATCCGTTACACGTGGCGAGCCGGTCCGTTTTGATCCCGCCGGAAGTCGCGTGCGGGCGACGCACTCTGTGTGTCGCTCCTTAGGCGCCCCACCGTCTCGGGCGCGTGCGCGATGAGAGGCGGGATAGGACTGGCGCGGCCTCGCCGTCACGCACCTCGCCGACGTTTCGGGTTCTTGTCGGGGGCAACCCCGCCCGCGCCCGTTTCCGTTTCCGGAGAGGTCGCTCGGCGACGCTTTTTTACTCGAGCCGCCCGCCACCCCGGGTCAGCGACGTGCATCGGCAACCCACCCGACCCGTCTTGAAACACGGACCGAGGAGTCCTGGCCGTTCGCGAGTCGTAGGGGCCACCTCTGACTAACCCCGAAGGCGAAGCGAAAGCG
>NW_027633517.1:32500-39390 GCF_053919585.1 Euprymna scolopes
TCTGTTGTTACAATGGAATTTAAAAAAAAAAACAAACAAAAAACCCCAACTCTATTAAGATTTTCGATAGTTGGAAAATAATAATAAATTAAGATTTTCGATAGATTGAAAATAATGATAAATTGATTTTAGCAGGGCTGCTGATTAGCTTATAGGAGCGAGCTAAAGTAAGAAAGAAACACGCCGAAACACACCGACCGGCACCCCCGACGACGACCACGGGTAAACGGCGGGACTTTGCCGCCTCTTAAGCAAGTTTGACTGACGACTACCACGGCTATTCGGCTAGGTAGGTAGGTAGTCCTCCTCCTCGGCCACCTAGCCGTCGTCGTCGTCGATCGAGCGACCGGGTATATTCAAGACGCCTCTACCGACACCACCACACCAGCGGGCAGTTTAGCGAGCTTGCCAACTCCTCTGCCTCCTCAAGCGCTTCCAGACGCCTACCGACACCACATGCTGCTGGCTGGCTGTCTGTTGTTACAATGGAATTTAAAAAAAAAAACAAACAAAAAACCCCAACTCTATTAAGATTTTCGATAGTTGGAAAATAATAATAAATTAAGATTTTCGATAGATTGAAAATAATGATAAATTGATTTTAGCAGGGCTGCTGAGTTAGCTTATAGGAGCGAGCTAAAGTAAGAAAGAAACACGCCGAAACACACCGACCGGCACCCCCGACGACGACCACGGGTAAACGGCGGGACTAACTGTGACTCTCTTAAGGTGTGAGGAGGCTTTGCCTCTTAAGCAAGTTTGACTGACGCCTACCGACACCGGTCAGGTCGGCGAGGCTCCCGGCGGCCCCGAGCGGGACCACAGGTTGCGGAAGGCGTCCAAGTGAGCGGCGGCGACGCCAGGAGGCCCCCGGGGTCGACTCCGCGGCCCCCGGGTCGGTGTGCGGGCCTCCAGAGCTCGATAAAGTAGTGGTGTCGCTAGCGGTCGAGAAGGCACTTTTCGACGCCTACTGCCACCCCCACATGGCGGTAGGCGCAAAACTGGAAAATCGCCGACCAGAAATGTCGCTTCGTATAATCGACGTTTTTTTTGACCACCATTTTCAGGTGTCGGAGGTGGGTCTGGACGAATACCAACACCATTTCTGGGGTTTCACAACCGCCCGGCTTCTCCGACATATGTTGGAAAGGAGTAGCGATCGAGCGAAGGGGGCTGTCGGTAGGCGGCCGCGGGTTGCATGTGTGCCCGGGACAGCACCCCCATCCAACTAAGGGGTGTCCCCCGGGGGCCAGGGGGACCTCGTCCAGGTCGGCCGGGCGCTTCCAGACGCCTACCGACACCGGTCAGGTCGGCGAGGCTCCCGGCGGCCCCGAGCGGGACCACAGGTTGCGGAAGGCGTCCAAGTGAGCGGCGGCGACGCCAGGAGGCCCCCGGGGTCGACTCCGCGGCCCCCGGGTCGGTGTGCGGGCCTCCAGAGCTCGATAAAGTAGTGGTGTCGCTAGCGGTCGAGAAGGCACTTTTCGACGCCTACTGCCACCCCCACATGGCGGTAGGTGTAAAATCGGAATAGACCGGACCAGGAATGTCGAGGGGGAAAAAAATGACAAAGTCCTGGTGTGCCTAGGCGTCGAGAAGGCACTTTGCGACGCCTACCGACATCCCCATGTGGCAGTAGGCGTAAAACTGGAAAATCGCCGACCAGAAATGTCGCTTCGTATAATCGACGTTTTTTTTGACCACCATTTTCAGGTGTCGGAGGTGGGTCTGGACGAATACCAACACCATTTCTGGGGTTTTCCAGTTTGAAAGTTTTATAAAACATGTTCGGTAGGAAGCACACTTTGGTGTGTCGGTTCGTCGGAGCAGCGACTCTTTGCCTCGTGGTGGTCCGGAACGTCTCTACGGGCTTGTCGCAAAGGCGTCAGAAAGTGGCATCTCCGCCGCCTAGGGCTGTCACCGTTATCGCTGTCGCCGCGCTCCAACTTGTTTTGATCCGCCGCCTTCGTTCCTGCCAACCGTGCGCCCGCTCATCGTCGTTAGGTTATAATACGTGGTACGTGTGTGTGCTTCTCCGTGGACCTAGGGCTGCTCGACGTGTCGAACGATATGTTGGAACAACTAACGGCTCCTTTTCCTGGTTCCATAGTCGTCGTGGTACCCGCGTCGTCAGCCATATCTATGTCCACCATGTTTAGCCGATACGTTTGCTGCAGCTTCTGCTTCCGCCTCAGCGTTCGCCGCTCTCAGCCGCCGCTGTTGTTGCTGCCGTTCTGCCATTCAACCACTACCTGCGAATCTTTCGATGATCGGCCGAACGACCCATCGCTGTGCGACCGATAAATCCTCCGGATTAGGGAGAAACGCCGCCGCTCTCTGCCGCCGTCGAACGGAAAAACGTACATTGTAACGAACGAACGAACGAACGAACGAATTAACGAACGAGCGAACAAACAAACAAAAATAGCCGCGGGGATGCACTATGTAGATCCTGATCCCCTTGTAACCATACGTACGTTGTTCGATGCTCTCCGTCCTGGAAGTCGCCGCAGCAAACAGGAGGATGAGCAGCAGCAGGCGCCGCCGCCGTAACCGCCGCCTGCCTGCCGCCTCCTACTCCTGTCAGCGTCCGATCTCACAGCCGTGTGAACGTTCGCTGACACCCGATTTCTTTCCGTCTGGCAAAACCTTGGACGTCCCGCTCGCGGTACACGTGCTGCAGCGACTTCTCGTCCGACAACGCATAAGCGTCGACGTCTGCCGCCGCATCTTCTGATACGTGGACGGTGATAGCGCTAGTCCCTTCTTGCGCCACCTCCACCTTTGTTAGCGCCAAAGAAGATCGATCGAGCAGTCGTGGTCGCAGTCGATTAACCCGTTTTCACCGTCCGCAGTTCCCAAGCCGCCGATCAAGTCGTTGCTCTTCTTGTTCGTTCTTCCATACCGTCGATTTGCACGGCTGCCGGATGAGCCATCCTCTGTCCGGCGAAGCGCTCACGTCAGTGATCGATACTTGCACCGACAGTCCTCCCGCTCGCGACTCGGTGCTCGAATCGGACTCGTTCGTTTTTATCTCGATGCGATTGTGAAAAGGGGGACCGGTCGTCAATGTCGTGTGTGTCGACGATGTTGTTCGCCCGGTCCGCCGCGTTGTTTGTCGTTTTTTTTTTTTTTTTTTTTTCCCTAACGTTCGCCGTCGCACGGACGAAAGGGTGAGAAAAAAAAAAAAAAAGCTCGAAAAAGCCGCCCAAAAAAATCGGACCGAGGAGCCGCTTGCGAGAACGCGCCATGTGCACGTTGTCTCTCCTCGGTTTTCCGAGCACGAACACGACGCCGGTCGGTCGGTCGGTCGACGAAGGCGACGACGAAGGTGACGGGAAAATTTACGCCGCCGCTGCCCTGGTCCAGCTCCTCCCCGATGACGGCTGTGATGTTGACGTTGACGTTGGCGACGACGACGACGACGACGGAGACGACGACGACGACGAGACGGCATCGATGGCGACCACGATGACGACGACCTCGACGAGTTCAGTCTGCACCTTGACCTCCGATGTCCGTGTGCACTGCCGTCGTGCTGTTTGTCGTTGTCGTATGTATCGCTGTCAAGGGTGCCGTTGTCGTTGTTGTTGTCGACGTTGTTGCTTGCTCTCTCGTCTCGGTCGGTTGGTACGTTGATGACGACGACGACGACGAAGACGACGACGACGACGACGAGACGGCATCGATGGCGACCACGATGACGACGACCTCGACGATTCCAGTCTGCACCTTGACCTCCGATGTCCGTGTGCACTGCCGTCGTGCTGTTTGTCGTTTGTCGTATGTATCGCTGTCAAGGGTGCCCGTTGTCGATGTTGTTGTTGTCGACGCTGTCGTCTGTTCTCTCTTCTCGGCCGGCTGTGACGTGGACGTTGACGACGACGACGACGAGACGGAATCGATGGCGACCACGATGACGACGACCTCGGCGAGTTCAGTCTGCACCTTGACCCTCGATGTCCGTGTGCACTGCCGTCGTGCTGCTTGTCGTTTGTCGTATGTATCGCTGTCAAGGGTGCCGTTGTCGTTGTTGTTGTCGACGTTGGTCGCTTTCGTTCTTTGAGTCTCGGTCTCGGTCCAAGTCAGGGGAGAAACAAAAAAGAGGCCATCAGCGCGGGCAGCGCGCTTCTTCTGACGGCGAACCCCCTCGAAAAATAAATAAACACGTGCCCGTCGTTGTAGTTGTCTGTCTTATGTCGGTCGGTCGGTCGGTCGGTCTGTCGTTCTGTCGAAACAAAGTCCCAAATTCCAACGATACCTGGTTGATCCTGCCAGTAGTCATATGCTTGTCTCAAAGCTTAAGCCATGCAAGTGTAAGTTCACGCCACGCATTAGAACGGGCGAAACCGCGAATGGCTCAGGAACCGGACCTAATCCTCGGGACCGTATTCCTCCTCGGAGGCGATGGATAACTGTGGCAATTCTAGAGCTAATACATGTGACACAGGCCGCGATCGGTCCGGCGCGCCGTCGTCGCCACGCCTCGCGCGCTGGCACCCGCGTCGGCCGTTCCGGGTCGCGGCGCTACATATTAGACTGAGACCGATGCGCGTCATTCCGTCCTCCCGTCGTCGGCGTTCCCGCTCGCGGGTCCGTTCGGTGGCGGGGCTCATAGGGCGGCGCGCTCCGCTTTGGTGACTCTGGATAACTCACTGGTCGATCGCACGAGCTTTCACGCCCGGCGACGGGTCTCTCGAGGGTCCGCCCTATCAACTGTCGACGGTCGGTTAAGTGCCTACCGTGGTTACTACGGGTAACGGGGAATCGGGGTTCGATTCCGGAGAGGGAGCATGCGAAACGGCTACCACATCCAAGGAAGGCAGCAGGCGCGCAAATTACCCACTCCCGGCACGGGGAGGTAGTGACGAAAAATAACGACGCGGGACTCTGTCGAGGCCCCGCGATCGGAATGAGTACACTTCAAATCCGTTAACGAGGACCAACCGGAGGGCAAGTCTGGTGCCAGCAGCCGCGGTAATTCCAGCTCCGGTAGCGTATATTAAAGTTGTTGCGGTTAAAAAGCTCGTAGTCCGAACTCGGGTTCGTGGTCGCGCAAGCGGCCCCGGGGCGGCGGCGCCATCGTCCGTCGTTGACTTTGGTCCGTCCGTTCGCATTCCCGGCCCTTTCCGCCGGTGTCAACCGCTAGCATACCCGCCACGCGGTCCTGCCGGCGAGGTGGACGAGGAGGTCGTGATCGGGATCCGGGAAAAAAAAAACAAGTGGTCGTCGGTTCGGTTTCCGGGAGTAGTCTAACGGGGGGGTGCTACGTGTGTGTGTTTGGGTGCGTTCATTCGCATCCCCGCACTCTGACCCCCGCGCTTCTCTCCCTCTCCCTTTCCGCGCGTTCCTCTTTTTTTTTGAACCCCCCGGTCCGCTCCGAGTCCCTGCTTCGTGTCTTGTCTGCGCGCGTGTTGCGGTCGGCGGTTTCTCCTCCAAGGGTGCTCTTAACCGAGTGTCCGCGGCGGCCGGTACGTTCACTTTGAAAAAATTAGAGTGCTCAGAGCGGGCTGTTCAAGCTTGCATACGATAAGCATGGAATGATGGAAGAGGGCCTCGTCTACGTCTGTCGGTCTCCGTCTACGGCGAGGCAATGATCGAAGGGAGCGGTCGGGGCCACTCGTATTGCGACGTTAGAGGTGAAATTCTTGGATCGTCGCAAGACGAACTGCAGCGATGGCGTGTGGCAAGCACGTTTTCCTCGATCAAGAGCGAAAGTCGGAGGTTCGAAGACGATCAGATACCGTCGTAGTTCCGACCGTAAACGATGCCGACCGGCGATCCGCCGGCGTTCGCTTCCATGACCCGGCGGGTAGCCTGCGGGAAACCAGAGTTCGGTTCCGGGGGGAGTATGGTTGCAAAGCTGAAACTTAAAGGAATTGACGGAAGGGCACCACCAGGAGTGGAGCCTGCGGCTTAATTTGACTCAACACGGGAAAACTCACCCGGTCCGGACACCGGTAGGATTGACAGATCGATAGCTCTTTCTCGATTCGGTGGGTGGTGGTGCATGGCCGTTCTTAGTTGGTGGAGCGATCCGTCTGGTTGATTCCGATAACGAACGAGACTCCGGCCTGCTAACTAGTGCGCCGATGTCAGTGATTTTTACGGGCGGGCTCGGCGTCCTCCGTGGCGCTCGGGTCCGGGTCGGTTTTCTCACGCACTTCTTAGAGGGACGGGTGGCAGAAAGCCACACGAGGCGGAGCGATAACAGGTCTGTGATGCCCTTAGATGTCCGGGGCCGCACGCGCGCTACACTGGAGGTATCAGCGGGGACTTCGCCCCGGCCCGAGAGGGTTGGGAAACCTCTGAACCACCTCCCGTGATAGGGATCGGGGCCTGTAACCAACCCCGTGAACGAGGAATTCCCGGTAGGCGCGGGTCAACAGCCCGCGTCGATCACGTCCCTGCCCTTTGTACACACCGCCCGTCGCTACTACCGATCGAACGGTCCGGTGAGGTCCTCGGATCTGGCCGACGACGCCGCCGGGCAGTGCGCGACGTGTCCGTCACGACACTCGTGCATCTACGCCTCGGCGTTCGATGCCTGGAGAAGACGACCGAACCCGATCGTTTAGAGGAAGTAAAAGTCGTAACAAGGTTTCCGTAGGTGAACCTGCGGAAGATCATTACCGTTTTCCCGTTCGAGACTGGTTTGTTGTTTTCCGGCCTACCTCCTCTGTCTGTCGGCGTCAACGCCTCGAATGCGCGCAAACAAACCTATAAAGGCGGAGCGAGAGATAGATTTGTGGTGACGCGGAGGTTTTAAAGCCCCAGCTCTTCTTGCTTGCTTCCGCGTCTTACCACCTGTTTGTTTTTTCGCCCACCGCAAGTGATGGCCGCTTCTTCTTTGCCTTGTCGCCGCTTTATCGTTTTTTTTGTTTTTTTGCAGC
>NW_027633518.1:0-17500 GCF_053919585.1 Euprymna scolopes
TAATTATAAAAAAAAACGATACACGGGATTGAACCTAAAATCTTCCCACCAACCACCGGTACTTCAACCGTTACGCTAACATGTCTTATGTGCAAAATCGCAGTAAAAAATATTTATATACAAAAAAAGTTATGCAAAATAAAAAAAAGCGTTAGTCACTTATGTACTTACTCTCCTGTTTGTGAACCCACATATTTTGTTGTAACTTTTTTTCTACTGAACCAATTTTCGAAATTTTTTTTTCAAAATGTAGCTAATGAGGTGTTCTATCCAACTGTTTGAAATTTGGTTGCGAACAGAATTAGTGGTGGGGGTTTGAATGTGTCTCGATTCATTCAATTTCGGACTTATAAGCATATATTCAACCACTACCGTGGTTGAATGATTCATAAGAAATGATAATTTATATAGGGAAAAAATAACTGACGTAATTTTATCATTTTATATTATCATTTTAGCAATATATCTCAATAAATAACATAAAATAATGATATAAAATTATAAAATTATGTCAGTAATTTTATAATTTTAAACCATAATTTTAGTAATATATCTCAATAAATAATATAAAAATAATAATATATCTCAATAAATAGCAATTGCGAACACTAGTGAAACATAATTATTTTTGTTCCATTATTTTAATGGAAGTTGTAAACTAGATGTGTTTTATTATATCAAAAGAATATGTTAATTTTGAAAAGATGGCAGTGTTTTTTTTCTAATCATAATTGTAGAAATTGGATAAGAATATGATAGTTAAATACTATAAATATTTTATTTAAATAGTTTATATCATAATTTTAGTAATATACCTCAATCTATATAATTATAAAACTCAAATGACCTTGTAACGGGCGTTGTAACCCAACATCCGGTTTACGACTTCCGGTTGCGCATACGTATATAGACTTAAACCTATAACAGCGTAAACAAATAAACACAAATCGCGACTTGTGCACTGAAATATTAACGTTATTATTTAGAAGTTATTATTTAATATGGGAAAAGTTGGAATGTTTTGCAACTATTCTGTATTACAAGTATACTGTCGCAAGTTTCTTACAAATAAATCAACTTTGACCCGTTGACAATGTATTGTTTTACTGTGTACGTTTTCAGCGTCTCATTTTTTTTCGTGTTTAAATTATCCAAATAAACAATTGTTAATCCTTCTTGTTTTTTTTTTACATCGTTCTTTTCCGTATTACGTTTAAGTTAGTTTAACACAATTTTCTTACAAATAAATTTACTTAAACCCGTTCACAACCATAAGAGAATTTTACAACGTTTTCAGCAGTTGGGTTTTTTTTCGCGTTTAAATTTTCTAAATAAACAATTTTTTCTGCATTTTTTACCTGGTTCATTTCCATATTATGTTTAAGTTATTTTAACGCAATTTTCTCACAAATAAATCTAACTTTAACCCGTTGACACCCAAAAGAACATTTTACAATGTATTGTTTTACTGTGTAGGTCTTCAGCTTCCCAGTTGTTGGTTTTTTTTCGCGTTAAAAGTAAAAGATATATCAAAATTTGAATTTAATTTTAAGTATTATGGTATCTGTTCGGTGCACATTTACCTATAAGTATAGCAAACCACTTATAATTCAATGGCTGTAAGTTTTTTTTTTCAAAAATAAAAGATTATAAACAGAACGATTCATAGAAATTTATCTATATTCTTTTTTCATTTTAATATACTTTCATAGAAATGTTTCTGATATGTCACAAAAAATATTTTCTTTACGTCACAAGTGTCATGCTCATACATTAATTGCATAGCTCATATAACCTACTGATCCAATGGGTCACGGGTAGTCTAGTAAGTAATATAAAAATGGATAAGAATCTGATATTTAAATACTATCTAATTAAAACCACTTCATCATTGAACACAATTTGTTGGTTCGTTGGAAAGAGATGTTAATTTGCTTTCATTGTTTTCGTACCAAAGAGAGATAATACTAATCTGTCAATTATACTTTTTATTGATTATTAATTGCCCGTTTGTCCGGGAAACATGTGAGTTTCAGATTAATAGAGAACTATTTCACTCACCGATTATTAACTAGGATCATTAACTGAGCTTAGCTGCTTTAAGACTGAAACTTATCTGCAATTTAGTCTTACAAATTTACCCAATTAATGATAAATTAGCTATGAGTTAATTAACTTAATAAGGATTGACTCCAATCACACTAGTGCCCATCACCTGTGTGGCTGAAATTGTGACAAAACATGTTAGGATGGCTCTGATAAATCAAAAAAACGAAAAAAACACACAAATAAATAATTCTCTTCCACAATTCTGCACCAAACAATTTCTGATTATAAGTGCATAATTAATACCAACAATACAACATTCTCTTTCAATATTTAAAAATAATTGCATTGCTTCAGTTTGCTTTTAAAAATGTGATATCAACTGAGCTGGATGTATTACTTGGCCTATCGTGCTCAAATTTGTGAGTCAAGAACAGCAATGAGGTGCATTGAGCATTGTGTCAATGCATTGGTGTCTTATTAGTATCAAATGTCTATGATCTGTCAAATAACTTAACCATTTTCAGATATGATCTTACCTAGTATGGACCATGTTTTTCCATGATGGATGTGCACTTGGTAATAATGTTCTTCATGCTATTGACCACCTTTTTATGTATGCATTATTAACCGTTTGTTTTTATGTGATCATTTGCCTTATCTGTAGATTTCAATCAATCTGCTTTATTTATGGTAATGGTTTTACTATGCTTGTCAGAAGCTTTGAGTAAATAATGAGTCGTGACATTTTGGGAGCATTTTTATAATGTCTGACTGATTTCCTCAATTATCTCTCAACCAAGCCATTGGACTCTACAAATTCTGGACTGGTTATGACATGTCGTCACTCTAATTTATGTGGAATATTTTGTATTTTAAAGAATTCTAAATCGAATATATTCATTTATAGAGAAGTTATTTTTGTATGTTTGTAGTGCAATTCTTCAAAAAGAGTCCACATAAACTTGCAATGTGTTTCATTCATCATAAACCGGTCTCAATGTTGGCCAAGAATATTATGTTATAAGAATGGTTCAGTTAAGTACTGTTTTAATGACAGAAATCACAGCTTTTGAATCATATCAATGATTCCAGAATTCATGTTTGGAGAGAGTAAACTTTGTTGAGTTTGTATTGTTTTCTTAATACAAAAGTGTGCTTGATGTTTTCTTCTGGTTTCATTAACCAAACTCTTTAAAATATCTGTTATTAGATAAAAGAAAGCATATTATAGAATAATGCAGTAGTCCCCCCTGCTCAAATACAACATTTTATGTGTAATTATGTGAGTTTCGTAACTGGCGGTTTTTCCTGGATTTTTTATGGCCGAAAATAATGCAGGCCTCAATCTGACAGATTAAAGATTACCAAAATGGCCCAGTCTCTGTTAGATTTATTGTATAGGACGGATTCTTAACTTATATGATAGATGAAAGAATTGCGATGACTTTCTCCACTCCTTCTCTCAAGTCAGCAGATCAGTTAATTCTTTTTAATCAATAAGAATATGGATAATTTGTTGCTTCATCTTATTCTTATTGTGGTGACTTTCCTTATTGCAGCCATTCTGTTTCTTCTAAGTCACGTGTTCAATTCTCATTTGGTTTCTATAGTTTTAGTATTACTTTCCACTTCTACATCTGAATTTCCACTGTCGGTTTAGGCTTATTTTTTTCTGTCTCCTTGATCTTCATATTGTGCACTTTCTGGCCAAATTATGATTTATCACCCTTTTTCTTTCTTAATAACGATTATCACATCTGGTCTCGTTACTTGCACGGATTCGTCTGTTTTTTAACTCCAAGTTTCAGAGGATTTTGTGTTTTTCAGTTTCTAATACTGTCTTCCATCAGCATAATCACATTGTCACACCGGTTCTCATCAGATCACTGAAGTTAAGCAACGGTGAGCCTTACCAATACCAGATGGGTGATCATACGGAAATATTGGGCACCGTATAGGGTGGTGGGACAGCACTACTGTGAAAGGAAAAAGCTAGGCGCTCCCTTCTCTCTATTAGTCTGGGAGAGACTCTTAGGCAAGGTCGAAAACCCACTTCAGCCCCCTGATCAGAGTAATGTGAGGTCATGGAAAGCAGGTGACTGGTTTAATATGAAAACAATCAGGAATAATTCTGTTCATGGTGTCATATCTTGAGCTAAGCAGAAGATTCCTTTCAGTACAATAGTTAGGAAAATTGCTTAGTGTAGGCACTGCTCGAACAGAAATAAACTGCAACCTACTGTCAGTACTATCCATAGACTGCAAAGAAAATTATGGCAATGCATCAAACACTTTCGAGAATCAGCGTGAATGGAGTTGTGAATGATGAGCAACAATGAATTCATAAATGCATCAAGGGAAAGAGATAGATGGAGTCATAGCTGTATATTCCTGTATCACACAAGACACCGCTCGAATGAATGAATGAATGAATAGTCTTCAATTTGTCTGCATATTTAAAATGTAGCCGTTAGCATAGTTCTTAGTGCTTTTTGCATTAAGTCCAGTCCGTTTTTGTATTTTCATTATGGCATTTACTGTTTCATCTCTTTGTATGCAGAATTTGAATTTACTGTTTTCCTGAGTTTTGTCTTTAATATATTTTGTACTGGTATCGTTGTTCTGTACAGCTGTTTTGAATTATATATTTTCTAGTTCTTTGTTTATTATCGACCCAGTTTTCCTTAATTAATGCCTGTCTTCCATCTTCTTTCATTTTTGTATATAGTTGATCAGCGTCATATAGTATATTGTTCATCAGAGTCTTGCAGCAAAACCTGACACTTGACAAAAGTAAACGAAATAAGCAATATGAACAAAAGTTCTATATGCAGAGGCTCGACAATATATTTAGTAATAATATGTGTTACATATTATTTTCTCAATGTAATCACTGTTACTGGAGACAACTATTTCAAGGCAGGCATGAAATGAATCAGATGCTTTAGCTACAAATGCTTCCTCGATGTCAGTCTTCAGAGAGTCGAGCATGTTGTTGGCATGCTTGTTAGTTTTGGCTTCCATCATTCTCTAGAAGAAATTGCTAAGTGGGGTGAGTGAGAGGGGGCACAAATCCCGGCAACCAGGAACATAGTTGAGCAGCCACGTTTTAGTTTCCTTGTCTTCCAATTAAGATGTATGATTTCTACTTTTGATCAGATTATGAAAAATTCAGAATATCTTAGCGATACTTCGACATGTTTTTCATAGTGTTTTGGACGATGTATCCTTGGGTCATTTCCAGGTGTCTGTCATAATTGGCATCATGCTGACAACCGAGAAGCAAACATCGCAGAGGAAGATGTTCCTGGTTTCACTGTCCAGATTGAATTTTTGTCTAACTAACACGGGGAACAGCAGAGTTATGCTATTTTAGTGTTTTTTTGCTGCTGTTTGTTTAACACAACATCATATAAATATGTGTTAGTAAATCAGGTTAGTAATCGATACAACCAATTATTTTAGAATATAGAATAGGGGATCGCTGTTGCATATAAATTTAATATAAAATGATCACTCATTTAAGCGCCAATGTCTAACCAATGGTATACAAGTATTTGCAAGGTAGCAGGTTTAAGGAGATAAATATTGTGTGTTATTCGAGCAGAGGGAGAAATACAAACTTAACTCTTCCATAATCTTACCATTAATCCTAAATCCAGATAAAAATAGCCCTCTCCCCAAAAAAAGGAAAGCAACAACTACCCATCAGTTACCATCGATAGTTACCATTAACGTTGCAGACTCCGAAAAAACAAGGGAGATAATTCAATTTCCCGTACGTTCGGCGATCTTTTGGTGTTTAATTAGAATAAAAAATACATGAAAAATATATTGGCAGCATGTGCACGACTTTGAACATGTCTCGTGTCTTTCGTGTCAACTACTTCCCAGTATTCTTGTCTTTGTTTTTTTTAATAATATCATTTTAGGGCTGCCGATTCGTATGAGTATGAAGGCAAATATACAATTCTTCATAAAAATTACTTTTATGTATAAAAATATAATCTCCTTGATCAAATTTGTAATTTTTCAATATATTGCCATCTCAAGATGATGAGTAAGTAATATTGTTTTTTGCTTAAAATGGCATATTAAAAGAAATTACTGCTGTAATCTAAGCCTAACCAAGCACAATCAAAACATATTTCCTTTAAAATAATCGATTATGTTTTGTCTTCTTCTATGACTATTAAAGTAAAACACAACTCATTCGAAATTAATTGAACACATTTATTTTTATTCCGAATTAATAAATAATATGTTTAAAAGACTTTGTTTTAAATAATTCCGGCAATCTTGACAAATGTAGCCTTATTTCGAAACATAGAAAACATGACCGCCAAAATGTCCCGTGACTTAGGAATATGTAACATGTAAAGTGTAGTACTTACCAACAAAACAAACGCCCACGTGTTTGTGCCTTGTATAGGCATGCGCGACAACAAAACTTGGGTTTTTATAAGCGGAAGTCTCGAGGTTGTCAGGAATCTACAGGCGCATGCGCAAGAGGAGGGATTGAGATAGTGGTATAAAAGGCAGGTCGAGTGAGAAGGCTGTTGTTGTTGTTGTCATTGGACGTTACAGTAACGCGTGCGTTAGCTGGTGATTAAGAGGCTGTTTTTTTTTTGTGTGTCAAGTGGCACACCTCGGTGAAGGTCATATAAGTCGTGCACCTCGGTGAAGGTGAAGGTCATAAGCTATTTCGGCTATTTCGTTTTGTCTCTTTTCCTGGACAACTATGGCTGGGGCAAAGTTTGATTTAAAACTGATACCCGAATTCGACGAATCCACTTTTGTTGTCGACTGGGTCGAAAGGGTTGAGCTGACCTGCAACCTCTGTGAAGTAAAGGGGGTGCATACCGTGATTCTCCTGAGATTGGCTGGAGGCGCCCTAAGTGTATATCAGCAACTTAGTGCCGTAGAGAAGGCTGATGTTACCTGGATAAAAAATGCTTTATACAAGGCATTTGCCATGGATCCCTGCACGGCCTATGAAATATTTGCCTCTAGGAAGCTCATGCCAGGAGAAACCGTGGACGTCTTCTTTGCGGAGCTGAAGAAACTTGCAGTTCTATTTGGCAATGGAGTGTCAGAGCAAACACTCGTGTATGCGTTTGTGGCCAGCCTTCCCACCCATGTGAGCAACTGTTGAGGGCTTCCACCAGCGTATCTGTAACGCCCATGGAACATTTGTTAGAACGCGCTCGAGCCATTATCAGAGATGAGGAGGACCTGAGGGAACCGGTTGTAATGATGGCGCAGGCAGCCAAGACTAATGCTGAAAAGAGTCCCAGTTTGAGACCCACGACCAATGGGAGATGTTTCTGCTGCGGCCAGCGAGGCCATTTCACAAGAAATTGTACTAACAAGGGGCAGGGGCGTCCACGCTGTTTCCAATGTGGTAGTTATGGGCATTTATCCCAAGATTGTGCAGGAAATGCATCAGGGGGCAGGACCTCAGCGTCGCCCTGTTCCCCGGACAAGATTTAATTGAGGCGCAACCGACAATAAATGTGTACATGGACCAAGTGCCTTGTTCAGCTCTTCTCAACTCCGGGTGATCACACACCATCATGAGTGTCAAGTTGTGTCGAAACTGGACAAAGCAGAACATCAAAGTAACCACAATAGGTGGCAATACGCAAGCTTGCTGTGGAGCGGGAACTGTCAAAGTCCACACAGACTCTGGTGTGGCCGCAGACATTAATGTGCTGGTGATGCGAGGGGATTTGCTGGGATTCGATGTACTGTTGGGATATGATGCTATTAAGGCACTGGGGGGAGTGGTTATCGGAAGAGATGGGACTGTGCGATTTTTGGAAATCCCAGTGTGTGCTGCAGTTCACATTGATTGGCCTGATTTAAGATGGACTACGACCCTCACCAAAAAGCATGGACTGCATCGTGGAAGTGGACAGAAGGAAGGGCGTCAACCGAACTCAAGAATAGCATTGTAGAGTACTCGATATCTGACAAGGCCCGTAATGAATACAAGAAGGAACTTGAGTCATGGATCCAGGATGGATGGCTGATCCCCTACCCCAACAAGCTGGGACCACCCAAGGGTCTGATTCCCTTAATGGCGGTGGTCCAGCATAACAAATCAAAAGTTCGTCCGGTGCTGGACTATCGTGAACTCAATAGATACATTGAGACGTACACTGCCGATGCTGACGTGTGCGCCAGCAAGCTGAGAGAATGGCGCTAGAATGGCTCCAATGTGTCTATAGTAGACTTGCGGAAGGCTTATTTGCAGGTGCGAGTGGATGAGACATTGTGGCCATTCCAGACAGTGTTGTTCCAGGGTCAGAGATACTGCCTTACTCGACTTGGCTTTGGGCTGAATGTGGCACCGCAAATCATGAAGACCATTGTAAATGCAGTGTTGTCCCAGGAAAAGACCACTGAGGACGCAACATCGGCCTATATTGACGATGTGTACGTCAATGAAGATGTACAATCTGCGTCGCACGTCAGAGAAAAGTTAGCTCAATTCGGGTTGGAGTGCAAGGATCCTGAACATCTGAGGGATGGAGCACGGGTATTAGGATTGGACGTTTGCGGGAAAGACGGTACCTTACGATGGAGGCGTGGCAGTGAGATTCCAAACATCCCTGATGTTATTACGCGGCGGACTATTTTTTCCTTGTGTGGTAAACTTATTGGTCACTTACCAGCGTGTGGCTGGCTCCGAGCAGCTGTGGGCGTCATCAAACGCAGGGCAAGTTTAGTAACTACAGGTTGGGATGATGTATCTGATGATGCTCTTCTAACTCTGATGACGACAGAAACCCTAGAGAGAGTTAACAAGGAGGACCCTGCCCGTGGAGAATGGTGTTTCAATGGGGACACTGTGAATGTGTGGGTTGACGCTAGTTCTTTGGCATTGGGAGTGTTATTGGAACAATGTGGAAATGTAATTGAAGACGCGTGCTGGCTGCGACCCATGAATGATGCTCAACACATCAACCTGGCGGAACTGGATGCTGTTGTGAAGGGTTTAAATTTGGCACTGCAATGGCAGTCAAAGAAGTTACACTTGTACATGGATTCTCTCTGCATCTACCACTGGGTGTCCGACACTCTTTTGGGACGAACAAGAGTCCGCACTAAGGCAGCCAGTGAGATGTTAATCCGGCGGAGGCTAAACACCCTGAAGAGTCTGGTATCAGAGTATGACCTGTCGGTGAGTGTAACGCTCGTGGCATCACACTGTAATTGTGCAGACCAACTAACCCGTGTGCCTCACAAATGGTATGAAGCTGTGAAGACAGGCGTGGAGTTCGCTGCTCGATCTTATGTAGTTGGCGCGATTAGTTCATGCCAAATACAAAGAATTCATGTGCAGAGTGGACATCCAGGTATCAAAAGAACTCTGTATTTTGCGAGGCGTGTGACAAGGGTGGATGTCAGGCAGATCATCAAGCACTGTGAGGCATGCCAGTCTATCGATCCTGCACCTGAGCAATGGCAGAAGGTGCGATTGGAGGTTGAGCATGTGTGGCAACGATTAGCAATGGATATTACCCATTACAGTGGTAAGCCCTTTCTAACCCTTATCGACTGTGGACCAACTCGTTTTGCGGTGTGGCGGCAAATGACCAGGCAGGACTCAGCGAATGTTGTCCGCCAACTTTCATCTATCTTTTCTGAGCGAGATGTGCCGGAAGAGATATTGACGGACAACGATGCTGCTTTTTGTAGCCACCAAGTTCGGCAGTTGTTGAATGAGTGGGTTGTCCGACAATGCCTGCGATGTGCTCATGTGCCATCAGGGAATGGCATTGCTGAGAGGAGCCATCGCAGCATCAAGAGAATTGCTGCCAGAAAGCAATGCACCATTACGGAGGCCACGTATTGGTATAACATCACACCAAAGGATGGGAAGACACTAACAACAGCACCGGCCAATGCCATACACAAATACCGTGTTAGGATAAAGGGCATTGACACTGTCCAACCAATCGATGAGGAGAGTCATGACAAATACAAGGTAGGGGATCCAGTTTGGGTTAGACCCCCTGGAAACCGGTGCACCACCAAATTCAAGCGAGGACGAATATCTGGAGTGGTCAGCCAGCAGTCGGTCCTTGTTGATGGAACCCCACGCCATGTGCGCGATCTTCGCTCAGCTAGTGAAGTACATCCCACAACTACAGAGAGCTATGAATCATCAGATGATGAGCTGCTGATGAGTGAGGTCACCGAGCAAGAGAGTGGTAGTTGTAGTTCGTCTGATCAGGCAGGATCAGAACCAGAACCAGAACCACACCCAGAACCAGAACCAGAACCTGAATCCGAGATTGTAAATACCACCCTTCGCAGAAGCCAACGAACTAAGAGGCCACCCCTGGAGTGCACTCTATGTGATCATCAGATCAGGGGTGAGTGTAGTACTTACCAACAAAACAAACGCCCACGTGTTTGTGCCTTGTATAGGCATGCGCAACAACAAAACTTGGGTTTTTGTAAGCGGAAGTCTCGAGGTTGTCAGGAATCTACAGGCGCATGCGCAATGTTGTTGTCATTGGACGTTACAGTGAAGCGTGCGTTAGCAGGTGATTAAGAGGTTGTTTTTTTTGTGTGTGTCAAGTCGCGCACCTCGGTGAAGGTCATATAAGTCGTGCACCTCGGTGAAGGTGAAGGTCATAAAAAGTGCAAAATGCAACCCCAGAAACATGAAACAACAGCAACAAAAATTAAGTCGGAAAAACGTTGTTGTATCTCAATTTTTAATCAAAAACCAAAGAATAAGTTAAACTTGAGCAAGACGCAAAACTATTAAAACGTATTTCGTTTCATGTTTCCGGTTTTTCGTTATCTCTGTGAAAAGCTCTGGGTTGTTTGTGTTGTGTGTGAAGACGTATGTTAGGATCTGTTCTTTGTTTCATTCTTTAGGGGTTCTCAAATCTTCTACTGATATATTTATCGCAAGTTGGATCCATTTGTCTATAAGTTGTGGTAGGTATTTTCTTTTTCTTAAATTTATTTGTAGTTCCTTGAGTCGAATTGTCCGAAGGTTTTTATCCATGATTATGGTGCAGATTCTACGTGCTAGGGTGTAGGGAATGGCTTTTATGCAGCTTTTAGGGTGGTGAATTTTAAAGTGTAGGTATTGTTGGGTGTCTGTAGGTTTGCGGTAAATGTCTGTGATAATGTTATTGTCTTTAATCTTTATCAGTATATCTAAGAAGGGTAATTCTGTAGAGCTTGTTCTATGGTGAATTTAATTTTGGGTGTAGGTTCTGGAGTATGGTGTGTAAGTCTGTGATGTCTCCCCATGTGGGCTTCCACGGGATGAAGCAATAATCAAGGTACCTTTTCCAGGATTCTATAAACAGTTTTTTAGTGCTGTGGCCAAATTTTTGTTCTATCTTTTCATATAAGGTTTCTTCTAGGTAGGCTAATGTAAGGATTGCGTAGGTCGGTGCCATTTTCGTTCCCATTGCTGTACCTAGTGTTTGAATGTAGTTGGCATTGTTGAATTCGAAGGAATTATTATTTAGGATTATGTCTATACTATCGATAATGAATTGTTTGTGAATCTAGGATGTAGCGTTTGTGCGGGTCTGTTGATCCAAAATGTTATTGCTTCTTTTCCTAATTTATGGGGTATATTACCATATAAGCTGCTAACGTCAAATGTAACTAATCGTGTCCCGTTTTCTACTGTATGGAGTAAGGTAGTAAGAAAGTGGATGTCGTCCCTTATGTAGCTCTTAACTTGATCTGTGAAAGGTTGTAATAAGATGTCTATTAAGTTGCTAAGTCTGCTTGTTGGACAGGCTGGTCCTGCTACAATGGGTATAAATGTAAGGTCACTAGGGTTTGGGGCGCTAATATACTCTGAGTTTTGTGTATCGATGGCAAGTTTTATTACGTCAGATTTATGTATTTTGGGTAGTCCATAAAAGTTGTTAGTCTTTGTAATGAAATTAGTTAGGAAGTCCTTTTCTTTCTTTTTTTAATATTTTGTTGTGTGTTGTACAAAGTTTTGTGATTTTTGAGATGGTGGTGTTATCTATGTTGGTACTAATGGGTTTATAGTAGTGTTTGTCATTTAGTAATTCTGTAATTTTTGTTTCATAATAAGTTCTGTCCATGATTACTACGGCACTGCCTTTGTCTGCTTCTTTTATTATTATGTCATTATTATTACGGATCTTTTCGAGTGCTTGGTTTTGCTTGCATGTGAGGTTGCTTGTGGGTTTGCCTTTTTTGGGAGGTTAAGATTCCAGAGATTTTCAAAGTAGGTGCTTATTTCTTTCATGTTGTTCTGTTTGTTAGGGAAATATGTTGATTTGTTTTTTACTAAAGAATTATCCTTTTCCCATTTGCTATCTAGTGTTTCTATTAGTTTAAATTTCCGTTCAAATTCTTTAAGGTCCTTTTTTAGTTCCACTATATTGCTTTTAGGGGTGGGGCAGAATTTGAGGCCCAGCTTCAGTAATTCTATTTCATTCTTTGATAAGGGGTATGTGGATAAATTGATGATTTTGGGTCTAATTTTTTTTTTTTTTTTTTTTTTTTTTTTACACAGTGATCACCACTTATCAAGGCCCGGAAGCCACTCAGAGATAAGGGTTATTGCAAGTACATTACGTTAGTGTGGAGATTTGATGAAGTGTTTATTTAAGGGGGCGGTTCATTAAGAATTTGTTAACATTGGACTTGAAGACATCCAAGTTGTAGTCCGGTGGGAAGCAGGCAGACGGAACAGAGTTCCACAGGCGTGCAGTTCTAAGAAAGAAGCTTTGTTCATGGAATCCGCGTTTTGATTTAGGCACAGTTATATTCTAACCTAGAATTGTTGTTTCGTGGGGATTTCCTAAAAAATTGTGGGGGTTGTTTGTTTCCCTGTTTTGAGAGGTTGTGTGTTTTAGGGTGATGTGATGTCTCCTTGTAAAATAAGTGTTGTGTGCATTATTGTGGGGGTTGAGTGATAAATGATTGAATGGATTGTCATTATATGTTGTTTGTGTTGGATAGTTGTGTTTTAGTTGGAATTGGTGTTGCTGTTGAGGATATATGTATTGTTGTATAGGGCTGTGTTGCCGGGGTTTGTTGTAGGGTAGGTTTGCTTGTTGGGATTGGTGTTGCATGGATATTCTAATTTTTCCCATTGATGGGGGAGGTGCCTTGAGGGTTTGCTTCTTTGTGTGGAATATGAGGGGTGAGTGTTGTAGGTATTGTTTTGAATTATGTGATGTCTGTGGTAGCTATTTTGCATTGTGAGGATATTTTGGTAAGGATTGTTTAGCAGAGGTATTTTTTGGTTGTTTGTGTTGGCGATGTAGCGTCTGTGGAAATGAATTTTTGATTGTGTTTGCTGAGGTGAGTGGGAATAGTTTGGTTTGTATTGCTTAGGATTGTATATAAGTGGGTATTTTTGTGGAGACGTATTGTGTTGTATGTTGTCTGTTGTGTTTGTTAAGGGCGTGAGTTCTTGTGCAATTTTGAGGTGTTATTAGTGTGCGTTTTGGCTGGATTTGTTGTTGGGAATTTGTGTATGATGTGGATATATTGCGGTTGCTTCTTTGTGTGTAGTTGTGTCTGTTATGTGGATGTGTTTGTGTATGGTGTATGTTTCGTTTCTTACCTTTGTTATGTGATCTCTGTGTTTGTGGATATTGTGCAAGGGTGTTCTGTTCCTGGTTGTCCTTGTAGGTGTTTGTTGATGGTTTACTTCTTTCTTTGTCCGGTAGGTTTTTTAGACAGGTTATTTTCCGTCCAATGATTTCCCTGGATTTTTCCTCCTCTTTTTTGAATTAAGATTCCCAGAGTTCCAAGAAGGGTTGGTGTGTTTCCTTAGGTGTATTTTCAAAGTTCCTTGATTTTTTAAAATATTTTATTGTCGATTTCCGTGTACTTCTCCGTAGAGTGTACTTTCTTGCCTTCCCATATGTCGATTTCGGCCTGAAGTTTTGAAATATTAAGGGCTTTTTTGATTTTCACTTGTTCCTCTGTATCTTGTGGTGTAATTTTTTCCCGGAATTTATATGGAATGAATTGGTCCTCCATCGTTAAAAATGTTCTGTACGTTGCTGCGGTGTCGCTGCATTTGACTGCATGGTAAAAAGTCATTTTTCTTTGTTTAAGGAGGATGTTCCAGTTTTGGAGATTCTGTTTCTTGGTTTTTAGTAATTCATTCTGTATGTATGGTCTTCTAAAGTATTCCAGGTATTCTTGTTGTGTTTTGAGTTGGTTAATGATTTCCTCAATTCGGATTTCTTTCTTATCCTGTTGGTTGGATATGAGCTGGATTATCCTGTCCATTTTCTCACTTAGTTGCTGTAATCCGTCCTCGAGATGTTTGTGTTCTATGGAGAGGTGTTTCTGTGAATCCATTTTATATATATATATATATATATATATATATATATATATATATATATATACGAGGTGTCTTTAGTAAGTTTCCAGACTTTTTTCGTACAGGCACTTTTATTGATAGCACACACGCATGAAACTCTAGTCATCTCCTCCAGCTGCAATGCACTTGCTGTACTGTTCCAACAACTTCAGGAAGGCCCCATGGAAGTCCTCTTGTTTGAGCATGCCAATGAACCCCATCACAGCCGCTTTCTTCTCCTACATTGTCTTATAATGACAGCCTCCTTGAGCTTAGGGAATAAAAAATGTCACAGTGAGCAAGATTTAGACTATAAGGAGGGTGAGGAACTGTCTTGATGCCCATCTTGATCAAATAATCTGTGATCTTCTCTGAGCACCCTTAGGAAAAACTTCACACAAATCTTCTACATCATCAGTACCTGCCCATCTTGGTCAAATAGTCTGTGATTTTCTCTGAGCACCCTTTGGACAAACTTCACAGGAATCTTCTGCATCATCAGTACCTCACGAATATTTGTGGGTACCGTTTTGATACTGACATTAAACTGTGCATTTATTGTCTCTATAGACATACAGCGGATCTTATCCACGAAATTCTTTATTTGGCCAATCAGCTCTGATGTTCTGACTTCCTTACTCCTCTCACACCTCTCATCATCCTTCAAGACTCCCTAACTTCCTTGAATATCTTATGCAATTCAAAAGCTCGATTCATGCAAAATGGTCCATAAGCAGAGTGAAGTATTTCATACGTTTCTGTGGCATTTTTCCCAAGTTTCAAACAAAAGTTTATTGCCTATCGTTCTCCCAATTTTCTTCACGGCCAGATTGCATTTTTGAAATTTACCAGCTGTGACGATCAGGGTATAATGCAATTCCTGCTGTAGCTGTTCATTTGAACGTGAACACATGGAAATTGGTCAGTTATCTCATATGATGTATAGCAGTAACATACTGAATGTTCAAGAGTCTATGACAATTTTTAATGCCTTTACAAAAAGTCTGGAAACTTATTGAAGACACTTAGTGTGTGCGTGCGCGCATATGTGTGTGTAATTCGGCAGCAAATCATTATCTAGAGATGTCTGGTTGAACACAACTGAGTCCCCCCCCCCCAATTCTATGGGTAATACACTTTATCCACCAGGCAATCTTTTTTGTTTCGGCTGGCGAGTTGTATATTATGGCACCAAGTGATATTTTTGTGAGCCATTTGCTCAAACGCTTTCGACCGATTCTATCTATAGGTTGAAACTACATGAACATTTCCAGGCTTTTAGAAGATTAAAATGATATTCTATGGTTAAAATTTTATGACAATTGGTTAAAAAAACCTATATTTTCAAATCAATAAAATATGCCCTAATAAGCATATATATATATATATATATATATATATATATATATATATGCTTATATAACAACTAAATCAATTATCTGTACGATCGTTTCGGAAAACAATGCTTTTTATTGTGGTATACATCAAGTTATGTAGAATAATTATATATAGTTTTTTGGTAAGCAAGGTCTCCTCATCAGCAAATTTTGGAGGGTTTTTATTGAATTTAAAAGACACTATAAATAAACCTAGCATTAAAAGTAAGGCAGATGAATCTGAAAAATTGAAATAAAAGGTCTGGATTTAAAATTTATAAGAAAATTAATATGGGTTAGAGATAGAAATAAGTAGAGAAAAATATATATTTTTGAATTTACATAATAAATTTGCTTTAAAAATATATAGAGATATTTACCTTTAATTTTTCTTTTTTTGAAATCAGGAACTGTGGTTAAAGTAGTCATTTAGATGTTTGCTATAGCTTTTTATCTTATTGAATGATGAATTTTAAAAAGGGGGACGCTCGTGCAATAAATTGTTTCCGTTAGCGTATTTTTGATTTAAAGACGCTACGGTTTATATATAGAGAGAATATTGTTATTACATGTTTTAAGGGGAGATAATTGTCATGTTTTCTTGACTTTATTTCTTATTTATTTGACGGGTGTAAGGGAGGTAATTAGTCTAACTTAATTTATTTAAAAAAAAAAAAAAAAATAATAATTGTAATCTATTTTTACTAATAAGTAATTTTCAAGGATTTAAGGTGGTTTATATTTATTAAATTTAAACCAACGTTTATGACTACATGTCATAAGCTCCTGTCTTGAATTTAATAGTTTGGTTGTACTTTTTATATCTTCATATTTTAAAATTTTTAGGGTCTCTTTTGTACATAGTGCACAAAATTTATCTCCTGGTTTATATGATTTGCAAGTCTCAATTATTTGCCATTTTAAGTTGAAAGAAATATTGCTGTTTTTTAGTTGCCAAATATAGTTGGATAGAGTAGTTTGGTTTGACAGAGAGTTATTTTTAAAAGAATGTTTGTGCGTTGAAATTCTATGTTTTATTAGGCCAGATGTGGAACCAAAATATATTACCTCTTGCTTGTTGTGATTATTTTCCGTTAGGTCTATTGTAGGATTATTATATGGTGGGTTGATTAGTAATTGATCGGTAGATTGGTTTAAGTTGGTGTTATTATTTAATCTGGTAGTTGAGTTATGGCTGTTAATAGGTTCATGTAGATTTGGAGTTTTTGATACTGTGCAGCTATAGATAACGTTTTTAATTTTATATGAGCCTTGTAGGGGACATTTATTTTTTCTTCTGCAGTTACAGTCCGATGTATTTTGTATAGTTGTATTTTGTAGTTTATTAATTTTCTTATTATTAGAGCTAATTATTTTCTGATGAAGGTTAGGCATGGTAGAGTAAGAGACTTTAATTGTGCTCTTATTGAAAATTTTATTATATCTATGGGGGGCTTTAAAGTTCTTATCTAATATTTTAAAAAATTCTCTGACTATGTTTGTTTCTAGGTTTTTGGAATATGAGGGGTTGAACCATAGGATCTCCTTGTGTCTATTCTTACGTTTACGGGGTTTGGTTTGCTGTTTATTTGTATTATTATCTAATGCTTACCAAAAAACTATATATAATTATTCTACATAACTTGATGTATACCACAATAAAAAGCATTGTTTTCCGAAACGATCGTACATATAATTGATTTTGTTGTTGTTCCTTCTT
>NW_027633518.1:22500-39346 GCF_053919585.1 Euprymna scolopes
CGGCTGAGATCTTGATAAAACGCTGTGATGGTGTCTTCGTGATGACCCATGGTAGGGTCAAACACAGATAAAATCGTCATATACCTACTGTGTGCACATTATCATGATTACACAGATTGGCTATTCAATCCTCTTCACCAAATCAGACCGCACTGCAAAGCCAATCTCACCTTTTCAGCTCAGCCCTGATGGGTTTCCAGAAAAAGGTGTATCCTGGACCCACTACCACCATTGATCTCCATCACTCAAGTGAGTTTCAGACAATGCCGTAAACTGTACCTAATGAGCTCTCTTGCAACAATAGCTCTTCTATGCTCAGGTCTTTCACTATCTAGAACATTCAGCAAAGTTCTCACATTGCATGTAGGAACAGTTAGGTTATTCCTCTCCTGATGAAATTTTGATTTTCTCTGTTTCCTATTTTTCAATTTTATCTTGTTTTTCCTGCAAATATAGAGTAGCAACTGACCGCAGGAAGCCGACCAGTTAAAAAAAGGTAGACAATTTTTAGGTCACCTTTTCTAGATCTTTCTCACGTCCATGGGTGAACAGTGTGTCCCTAGAAAAAGGCTGCTCAGACACCAGATCATCCACCGAAGTTGCTTCCACCCTGTAAGCGATTTAGTTGACGATGTTAGATAAATCACTGGCCGCCTATGTGCAGATTTGCAGCTATGCACTTCCAGCCTGCCAGGCTTGTGCATGTCACCACTCACCTATCGCCACACGACTTTTTTTTTATTTAGAAAGATATCTGCACATGATGATCGCGACTCAACATGCTTGTGCTACACATATTGTACCCTCTCAAACCCTACCACAGATAAGGGAAAAGAGAATGTCAAGACTTAACAGGATGAATAGAAAGAGTAGAAAGAGATAAAAAGAGAAAGGAAGAGACGACAAAAAAGAAAAAGAAAAAGAAAAAATAGAAAGACAGATGTCAAAGTCAAGATGATTACATTAGTATTATTATTCATCGGACTACTGTTCTCATCTTGAGTGTGATTTTCGCAACGTTTCGGTCGACCTTCTTCAGGTGTATCTTGTTAAACTCGGGAATGTTTCTGTCGAACACGGGAATTTGGACAGAATTTCGAGCGGAACCCTTTATTTACTTCACGGGGCTAGTGTGCTCTTGTTCTGTCAGCCATGACTGGATTATAAAGTAATTTGCAAATGTATTTTTCGGTCGCCCACACTGAGGATTAAACCTTCAGGAGAATATCACTTTTACACTTGATTTTTCCCAGTATTCTAACCACTGCACGACGGGTCCTTGCGGGCAATTCTAGTACGCATTTTATTTCTATTTTTAAATATCACTATTTATTACTAATTATTACTATATATTAATTTTATTATTTGTATTAATGTATGCGTGGAAAAAGGTAGATCGGCTTTAATTTTGTTTAGGTGCTTGTGGAGTAGAGAAAGGCATTTTTTGATAGAAATATTAGTGTATAGGGAAATTATATCTAAACTATGCATGGTTTTGTCTTGTATGTCCATATTTTTGTATCTTATTTAGAAGGTCGCCAGAGTTTTTAATATGTGAAATGCTGATAATGCCCATTAATGGAGTGAAAATCTGGGCAATAGCTCGTGCTAATTTATGGGTGACGCTTCCGATGTTAGATACTATAGGTCGTATAGGGATGCTTTCTTTATGTGTTTTGGGGAGGCCGTATAATACAGGAATAGTGGGGTGGTGTTCTACGTAATTTATCTATTTTTTTATCATTTTTGATGAGTTTTTTTATAGATACATTAATACAAATAATAAAACTTATCACTGACAGAACCTATTTCCAGTTCAATAATTCCTACTACAGACAAAAATTTGGACTCTCTATGGGTAACCCCCTTAGTGGTGTAATAGCTTGCTTATTTCTAGATTTTTACAGACCAACTCTTTCAAATTATGGCTACCTAAAAACTCCACATACTTTAGATACATAGATGATATCCTTATCTTTCTCCCCATAAACGCACAAATAGAACAACTTAGAAATAAATTAAATCTAGTAGAACCATCCATAAAATTTACACATGAATCCGAACAAGACCATTCCCTAGCTTTTCTAGATATACTCATCATCAGATTATAAAACGATCTGAGTTTCAAAGTACATAGAAAGACCACACACAAAAACGATTATATTCACTACTACTCGCACCACAATGATAAAATAAAGACCGGCATGCTCATTGTTTTTTTTTTCTTGCGTGCCTTTAGAATATGCAGCCCCCAATATCTTAATGATGAAATTCAACACTTTACGAATGTTTTAAAAACATTACAGTACCCGTCCTATTTCATTTCTTACGCAAAGAAAAAAGCTACGCAAATTCACTATAATATAAACAGACAGAAAAATAAAACAAATACCTCCCTATTAAACAGACATCTTTTCATTCCACCCACACTAAAAATACAAAAACCTACGACACTCTTAATAGACCTGGTTTTCACTTGATGCAAACAACTTCCACAAGAATAAAACATACATTAAAAACTACCAAGCACTCTCCCAAAACCCTCACATCCGATGTAACGATTTTCAACAAGCATACATAGGTGAGACACAGCGTAAATTAAAACTAAGACTTTACGAACTTAGAAGAGATATAAGGAATGGTAACGCCCTAAATGCACTCTTTTGCCATTGTGCCGAACTCGATCATTCATTTAATTTAGATCATGCGCAAATTATAAAATACGTGATAGATAGTTAAATTTTAACGACGTTTGAAAAAGGGTCACCATTTCGGTCGGTCCCCTTTTTGGGGCACCTCCGACATTAGAGAGAGAGAACAAGAGTGCTGAAAAAGAACGGGTGTGGAAAAGAAAACATCGGGTTATAATTAAGTGCGACGAGACTTTAGGACTGATGATGTTTTATAAAAGTTTCCAAGATATATGTGTAATGTGCATCCAGGAGATAAGCGCCCGCGTGTTTGCGTGTGGGTGCGTAAGAGAGACGGACGAAAAGGAAAGACCTACCTCGAGACTGGCTCAGCGTCACCGACCGAAAATAGATAAAGAAAGATCAAGATGGCGGCCGCCATCTTTTGTAAAGGATGATATTTCGCAAAGTCACACGAATTCTCGCAATATGCAAATTTAGCCGGTCTATAACGACCATAAAAGTGGGTGATGAAAAAGACGTTGGGAGAGCGACGATTGAGTTGGTCGGGGAATCGTGTTGCTGTTGCTTCTCGTGCCGTGTGAGGATATCTTACAGTTGTTGGGTCCGGTCTGAGTAACCGTTCGCGTCCGTCTAGGCACCTTGCTAACCGTGCAGAACCGGTGTATACTGGTTATTGAATTGCTGCAACATTTATAACATCTTTTTCTGAACTTACCGTGTTAAAGAGAGAGTCGGGCGCCATCTTGAATTTTTCCTTATACATCTACAGCGGGCGCAGTAATTTTTTTTTTAAAGGACTTTCCTTACACATTTTTTCTACAAGCTATCTCGGCAATTTGGCCTCTAGGACTATGACCGAGTCGAAATTCGACTTAAAGCTCATACCCGAGTTTGACGGGTCCACGTCCATTGTCGACTGGGTTGAAAGGGTCGAGCTGACGTGCGACATTTGTGAGGTGAAAAGGGTACACACTGTGATTCCCCTGAGATTGGCTGGGGGTGCCTTGAGTGTATATCAGCAACTCAGTGCTGCCGAAAAGGGAGATGTCACCGCAATTAAAGCTGCGCTGTACAAGGCATTCGCCATGGATCCTTGTACGGCCTATGAAAAATTTGCTTCCCGAAAACTTCTACCGGAGGAAAGCGTGGACGTTTTCTTCGCGGAGTTAAAGAAACTTGCAGTCCTGTTTGGTGGAGGGGTGTCGGAGCGGATGCTTGCGTATGCGTTTGTGGCGGGCCTTCCAACTCGGGTGAAGCAGCTACTGAGAGCTTCAACCAGCGTTTAAACAACGACCATGGAACACTTGATGGAACGTGCTCGAGCATCATCAAAGATGAGGAGGACCTGGGGGAACCAGTTGTGATGGCGACACAGACAGGCCAGATTGGCGCTCAGGAGATTCCGAATCAGAACCCTGTAAGCAATGGAAAATGTTTTCGCTGCGGCCGACGCGGACATTTTGCAAGGAATTGCACCAACAGGGGGCGTGTACGCTGTTTTAAGTGTGGCGGTTTGGGGCATCTAGCCCAAAACTGTGCGGGAAACCTATCAGGGGAGAGGACGTCACGCCGCCCTGCTCCCCAAGCAAAATTTGAACAAGGCGCAACCAGTGATTACCGTCTACGTAAACAGGATACCCTGCTCAGCACTTCTTGACTCAGGCTGTTCGCATACTATAGTGAGCGCCAGGCTGTGTCCAAGTTGGACTAAGAGAAAGATCAAAGTCACCACGATAGGAGGCGAGACCCAGACATGATGTGGAGCTGGAACTGTCGAGATCTACACGGACACCGGTGCAGCCACTAAGATTAATGTGCTCGTGACCCAAGGAAATCTCCTGGGTTTTGACCTGTTGCTCGGATACAATGCCATCAAGGCGCTGGGGGGAGTCGCAATTCATCGGGATGGAAAGGTGCGATTCTTGGAGGCCCCAGTGTGTGCAACGCTCCACATCGATCGGCTGGATTTTACAGTGGACTATGACTCTCGCAAGAGGGCCTGGATTGCATCTTGGAAGTGGACCGAGGGAATGGCACCGACTAAACTCAAGAATGGGGTTGCAGAGTACCCTATACCCAGTGAGGCCCAAGCAGAATACGAAAGGGAACTAAAGGCCTGGATCCAAGATGGCTGGTTAATCCCCTACCCTGAGGACAAGCTTGGGCCTCCCAAGGGTCTAATACCCTTGATGGCAGTAGTCCAGCATAACAAGTCGAAAGTACGGCCCGTGCTGGACTATAGGGAGCTTAACAAGCATATTGAAGCCTACACTGCCGATGCTGACGTATGCGCCAGCAAGTTGAGGGAATGGCGTCAGAAAGGCACTAATGTCTCGATATTGGATTTGCGAAAAGCCTATTTACAGGTGCAAGTTGATGAGACGTTGTGGCCGTTCCAGAAAGTTTGGTTCCAGGGGCAGAGGTACTGCCTTACACACCTCGGCTTTGGCCTAAATGTGGCACCACAGATCATGAAGATTATTGTCAACACAGTATTGTCCCAAGAAAAGCCCATGAGGGACTCAACGTCAGCTTACATTGATGACGTATACGTCAATGAAGATGTACAGTCTGCGTCGTGTGTCAAAGAAAAGTTGGCTCAGTTTGGTCTGGAATGCAAGAATCCCGAACGTTTAAGGGAAGGAGCACATGTATTGGGATTGGATGTTTATGAAGAAGATGGCACCCTACAATGGAGGCGTGGCAGTGAAATTCCAAGCATCCCCAACATCGTTAACAGGCGGACCGTTTTTTCTTGGTGTGGAAAACTTGTTGGTTACTTACCGGTCTGTGGCTGGCTCCGCGCAGCTGTTGGTGTAATTAAATGCAGAGCAAATTTAACAACCACGGGTTGGGATGACATATCCGATGATGTCCTACTAACTCTGATGATTAAAGAGACACTGGAGAGAGTGAACAAGAAGGACCCTGCCTGTGGGCGGTGGTGTGTTAACGGAGACAACATAGGTGTGTGGGTTGATGCCAGTTCTTTGGCGTTGGGAGTATCGTTGGAGCAAGGAGGAAACGTGTTCGAGGATGCATGTTGGCTGCGGCCCGTAACAGATTCTCAGCATATCAACCTGGCAGAGCTGGACGCTGTTATAAAGGGGGTAAATCTGGCCCTGCAGTGGCAGTCTAAGAAGTTGACCTTGTACACAGATTCTCTCTGTGTCTACCACTGGGTGTCTGACACACTTTCAGGACGGACACGAATCCGTACCAAGGCAGCAAGCGAAATGTTAATACGGAGAAGGCTAGACATGCTAAAAAACCTGGTATCTGAGTATGGGCTATCGCTGAGCGTCACTCTGGTGCCATCACATTGTAATCGTGCTGACCAACTGACCCGAGTACCTCACAAATGGTATGAAGCCGTGAAGATGGGAATGGAGATTGCTGCTCGATCTTGTGCAGTTGCAATCGACCCATGTCAAATACAAAAAATTCATGCACAGAGCGGACATCCGGGTATCAAGAGGACCCTTTATTTTGTGAGGCGCGTATACCCAGCAGTGACCAAGATGGATGTCAGACAGATCATCAGAAATTGTGAGGCTTGCCAGTCTATTGATCCTGCACCAGAGCGATGGCAGAAGGGTCGATTGGAAGTTGAGAGTGTGTGGCAGCGGCTGGCCATGGATATTACCCATTACAGTGGCAAGCCCTTTCTAACTCTCATTGATTGCGGGCCTATGAGATTTGCGGTGTGGCGGCAGATGACCAGACAGGATTCAGCAAATGTTGTTCGCCACCTAACATCCATTTTTTTTGAGTGAGGTGCGCCGGAAGAGCTCCTGACTGACAATGATGCAGCGTTTTGTAGCCAGCAAGTCAGGCAGTTGTTAGATGAGTGGGGTGTCCGACTACGGTTGCGATGTGCGCATGTGCCATCAGGAAATGGCATTGCTGAAAGAAGCCATCGCAGCATCAAGAGAATTGCTGCCAGGAAGCGATGTACTATTACGGAAGCCACATATTGGTACAACATTATGCCAAAGGATGGGACGTCCCCTTCAACCGCACCTGCGAATGCTATTTACATGTACCAAGTCGGAGTGAAGGGAATCAACAATACGCAGCCAGCCGACAAGGGAACATATAACTGATATGAAGTGGGAGATCCGGTGTGGGTGCGGCCCCCAGGAAATCGGTGCACCGACAAGTTTAAGCAAGGGCAAATATCTGGAGTGATTAGCCAGCAGTCTGTTTTGGTCGATGGAACCCCACGACATGTGCGAGATCTTTGCCCAGCTACCGAGGTGCGTCACACAACTACAGAAGAAAGCAGTGAAGCGTCTAGATATGAGCTGCCGATGCACGGATTCAGTGAGCCCTCTCCAGAGACTGATAGCGATACTTCATCTGATGAGGCGGAACCAGATCCAGAACCTGAATCTGAAACAGTGAATGTACCTCTTCGTAGAAGCACACGCACTAAAAGGCCACACCCCCAGTGCTCTCTATGTGATCATCAGATCAGGGGGGAGTGTAATGTGCATCCAGGAGATAAGCGCCCGCGTGTTTGCGTGGTGTGTGGGTGCGTAAGAGAGACAGACGAAAAGGAAAGACCTACCTCGAGACTGGCTCAGCGTCACCGACCGAAAATAGATAAAGAAAGATCAAGATGGCGGCCGCCGTCTTTTGTAAAGGATGATATTTCGCAAAGTCACACGAATTCTCGCAATATGCAAATTTAGCCGGCCTACAACGACCATAAAAGCGGGTGATGAAAAAGACGTTGGGAGAGCGACGATTGAGTTGGTCGGGGAATCGTGTTGCTGTTGCTTCTCGTGCCGTGTGAGGATATCTTACAGTTGTTGGGTCCCGTCTGAGTAACCTTTCGCATCCGTCTAGGCACCTTGCTAACCGTGCAGGACCGGTGTATACTGGTTATTGAATTGCTGCAACATTTATAACATCTTTTCCTGAACTTACCGTGTTAAAGAGAGAGTCGGGCGCCATCTTGAATTTTTCCTTATACATCTACAGCGGGCGCAGTAATTTTTTTTTTAAAGGACTTTCCTTACACATTTTTTCTACAATATGGGTACATTTCTTTGATAAAAGTCTTTACCCATGTTGATGCTTCTATCGTTTCCACATGTCTGAGAGAGATTTCTTCTTTGTATCTCCCTCCAACACAGTCCTCTATTCTGATTGGCTGAAACCTCTGGTGACGTTGAGAGAAGAAAGGAAGGGAAAAGTAGAAGAGTAGGCAGAAAGAGAGAAATAAGGGAAACATACCGTAGCAGCATCATGATAGTAGTTCACTACACGTAGTAGTTCACTACATGTAGTAGTTCACTACATATATATAGACATTGGATAACACAACCTTCCCATACACACACATTTATAGTTTCCTTCCCGATATGGGTAGGATTCTGAGGAGGAGACCCTCATGCCATACCCTGTCAAAAGCCTTAGATATATCTAGAGCTACCACTCTGCCCTCTCCCGCTTTGTCCAGTGAATGGTATATGCGTTCAGAGATTACAGTGAGGATGTCTGCCGTGGAATGGGCTTGTCTAAATCCATATTGATGGTCGGTCAGAAGTTTAGCATCTGTAAGGTGCTGGACTAGAGCATGGTTAATTAAGGTCTCAAATATTTTGGCAAAAAGTGGGAGGAGGCTAATAGGGCGATAATTTGATGGGTCAGTTCTTTCGCCAGAATTCTTGAATACTGGTACTACAGAAGCAGTTTTCCAACAGCTCGGAAAGCAAGATTCATTAAGGCATTTGTTGTAGAGTTTGGAGAGAACTGGAGCTACTTCGGCTGAGCACTTTTTTAATAGCACAGCTGGGATGAGGTCGGGTCCACATGCTTTGGAAGTGTCAAGGTTTTTTATGATAGCATGCACCTGAGCAGGGGTGATTTTCAGATCGTCTAGCGTGGCGTCTGTCCGCATAGAAAATTGAGGTAGGGGGTGGTTTAGAGGGTCCAGTGTGGAGTTTGAGGCAAACCGACTGGCAAGCATGTTAGCCTTCTCGGTTGCTGAGCAAAGAACCTCGTGATTGTTGGTTAGTGGGGGAATTGTTGATTGCCCATTATTTACTACACTGTTGTAGATTTTCCAGAAGTCACGAGTTCCTAGTTTTTGTGCTTCGATGAGTTTTTTAGTGGTTTCCGTAAATTCCCTCTTAGCTGTCGCTATTTCTTTCTTAACGTTACTTCTAGCTTCTATCTACTTCTGTCTGTTTGAACTGGACTTATGTCGATTAAACCTGCGGAATGCATGCTGCCTTTGAGCAATGACAGTTGCGCAAGTCGAAGTAAACCATTGGGGAGAGTGGGGCTTGCTATAGAATTTCCGCATGGGAACATGCGCTTCGATTGCAGTTTTGAACCAGTCAGTGGTCTCGGTTGCACACTGTTCAGCAGGAAGAGAAAAAATATTTCCCCATGGGGCGTCTCTGATAAGATCTCTGATAGCTTCCCAGTCAGCCTTTTTATAATATCTCGTTGTTTTGAGCACTGGCTCTTCAGTTTTGGGTCTAGAGTTTAGGGCGATTTCAACCATTATCACCGCATGATCAGCGTTCCCAAGTGGGCTGTCGGCTTTCGTTACACAATCATCAGGAACTGTGGTCAAAAACAGATCTAATAGTGATGCGTGTTGTTCTTCCTGATCAGGGAAGCGGGTTGGAAAAGTAACAATTTGCGATAGGGAGTGAGATACAGAGAAGCTATGAGTTGCGCTGCCTGCTGCATCTGTGTAAGTAGAGAATCCAAGCCAGTTTTTGTGATGGACATTAAAGTCGCCAAATACATGTACTTGGGCGCTAGTGTCGAAGGAGAGTGCTGTGTCTATGCTGTCAGATACTTTGTTTATTATGGTGCAGTCTTGGGTCGAGGGAGAGCGGTAGAGAAAGTAAAAGTAGCTAATGTTGTGTTGCATGATTAGTCTAAAGCACATAAAGGCTTGATCATCCGTTTCTAGGTTTGTTTCTCTAGTCAAGGGAAGGGTATTACGAATGTAAACTCCAAGTCCGTGCATATGTCTGTCAGAGTCCTTAGGGCAGAGTGGGAGATATCCAGGCATGTTAAAGTAGTTAGAGGGGATGGAGGAGTGTAGGTTAGTCTCACTTAGTGCTAAGATATTCGGGGTATTTGTTAGGAGAAATGCTTCAACATCAGCTAAATTAGTTCTAAGCCCACGGATATTTGTGAATGCAAGCCTCAAGGGAGGAGGCAAGTTGGATTTGTTTGACCCTAAGCCTGGTTTAAGCTTATTTTTAGATTGTACTGTCATCATGTTTTTTTAATGAGTTTCAGTTGGGTTTGGGGAAGCCGAACAGGAGGTTATGCAGAATATCACACATGCATCACAAGTAGACCATCAGCTGACCCTCCATCAACTAGGACTGTGGCCTCAGGAAAGCCCACCGAGGATGAGTGCAGGGTCCCTTTCCATGCACGCCATGGCACTGCAAACATCCCGATATTATTCAACTGTTGATGGAGCAGCCGCTCTAAGCGCTACCAAAGAGTTAGGGCTCCTGTACTACCAGTCGGAAACAGCAGCCAGTAACTGTCAATCCGGTACCCTCAACCCATCAGAGGAAGGTCAACTCAATCTAATTGCTCAGGCATATGTGGTACTCAAGCATTCTCAAGTGCCCAGCTTTAGGGGTGGGGTGTGTCGGGAGTGGGGAAACGGCGTTCATTGCCCTAGACAAGAAACAAGATCTACCACTGGGTGTTTCTGTCAAATCACTGTGATAGTATCTCTGCGCCTGACTAATAGGCAAAGAAGGAGTATGGAAACCGGGCGATAGGCAGAGCCTATCTACTCCTTAAGCATTTTAGGTTTGCAAACCGGTAATTTGATTGAGTCACCAGCTCTAGGAAGGTTGTCATCCAAGACTGAAGAGGCCTCCCTCCTCTTTGGTTTGGTTTCAGAGTTTTCCTTCTCCTAGACGGATGATCTGGAAAGATCTACTGGGTCCGTCACCACTGAGAGGGTTTGCTCCGCGCCTGGGTTCTAATCCAGGTATTTCTGCGACCCCGCGTGGTTAGTTAATGTTATTGGGTTAGTTTGTAGAGGTTATATCTGCTAAAATAGTTACACTCCTCAAAGTGGATTAGGGACATTGTTATTTCATTGTTACTGGATAAAGAGGTTGAGTAGAGCTCATGCAGTGTAAGCAACTATGATTGTAAAGAGGCTTGTTAGGAGGAGATAATGTGGTTTGAGGCTTTCTCTTTTGTATATATATATTATTTTATTTTTTCCTTTTATTTTTTTTTATTTATTTATTTTTTATTCATGTGAGCTTGGGTCTAGTATAATATTAGAGTGTGAGTAGGTGTTAAGAATTGAACTACGAGTTGTGCCCAAACTATATTTTAGATGATAGCAGGGCATGAGATGCGAGTGCAATATAGTACGGGTAAAACAGTAAGTTTTGAGTCATGTGTAATTTGGTAAATAGATATATGGGCTGGTTTTAATAGGTAACCTGGTTAAAAAAGGGCATTACTATGCTTCCATTTCCATTGTTACTGGGAGAGGGTATAGGTAAAAATTCGTGCTGTGAAAGCAGCTAAATTTGCTACAGTATTGGATTGAGAGAGACGAGTTAATGTATGGTTAGATATAGTTTTGTAAGTTTAGGAATGGATGATTAGATATGGTTTAGTAGGTTTAGAATAAGGATAAAGTGTTAGGGTATGATTTACTTGTTATTAGAAATTCTGATTTGGTGCCCAAACCGAATATTTAGTAAGACTGAAAGATAAGATATGCTCAGTATAGATACAAGAGAACATTTGATATGGAGTACAGTTATACCTGATAGATATAGGTTATTGCATATGTTGTAAATATAGTTAAATATAGATGGATGGATAAGTAGTAATGTATACGAATGCATGGAATTTTTGACAATTTGAGTAAGTTGCCTTTAGACTACAACGAAGGAGAATGACTTCGCCTTTCTCTTAATATCCGGAAGTTTTTATTTCAATGAGTACCGGTTTAGTTTGTGTAATGATTATTGCAATACTATCTCTTAATAAAGAGATATTAATGGTTGCTGTTCATTATAGATTACTTTAAGTCAATGTATAGGACTATGGCTAGTAAGTATTTACTTAGAAGCTTGGTTATGGGTTAGGAGTTTTAATCAGGAGCATGCCTAGGAAATTTTGGTTGTTAATGGGTATCGATTTTCGAGTCTGTTAGGGTCAAGGGCGGAGAGCAAGGACCTCTCTAAGTTACGTGAAACGGATTAGGTTTAGTGGCAACTTGAGAAATAGAGCAGTTTGATTTGTTAGTGATCAGGAGAAAGAGAATTTAAGTAAAAAATAAAAAGGTTTGTCATGCAAAACAGACGATGCAGTCATCTTGGAGGTAAAGTATCTATAGGGGGTACTTAGTATACAACCAGCAGTATTTTTCAGTTTTGAGAGGAATTTTAGGTGCAATAGTTTCATGGTTTGTTGTACAAGTCCGTAGTCTAGGTCAGGGACGAAGCACTTCTAATATTGCAACTGGGTGTATCTAATTTTAAAAGTAGTTGAATAGAGTATTATGAGGTGTTCTATTTAGCTTAGGGATAGAAAGAAAATTTAAGGTAATATTCAGAGTGATATAATCAATTTCATGAGGATCAGATATATGATCACTGGATGTTATGCTGCTCAGAAGAATTCTTGTATCTATTCAGAAGGATGTCTTGGTGATATAAGATCTGAGAAATTAAGAGTCTGAGGATAGAGAAGGTTGTGAGCTGATGAGGATTCAGTACAGGCGATTATATATAGTTAACAGAGGTGGTTTAGTTAGTACGCACGTATTGTACATATAAGTATACTGCTTCAGTTCTATCCTCTATTGTAAAGGAAACCCCGTCTGCATTTCGATAGGCAATTTTGTCAAAAGAGGAAATTTAAAACAGCTTATCTAATTTTTGATGATATCAGTTTATAGACAATTGTACAGACTGATAGAATGTTGTGTCAGGCATAGGAGCCCATCGTCTTCGTATTTTGATGAAGTGATGGATCAAGAGCATAAGTGTCCGGAAAGGAAATGGCAGTGTACAAGTAAGTGGGGGGGTCACTGATATCTTATTAGCGTTATTTTAATTGAGAAAATTAACATAAAAAAAAAAATCGCCTGGCGATGGCTGATTTATATTAAGTAACGTACTTAAATAAAGTTTTCATATCCTCTAAATAAATTAGCATAATTTCTTTTTTTTTTTTTTAACCGAGTTTATCTTTACTATAGCATTGACTTATTATTTAAGTGAGATGGGATTTGTAAACTGCGAAATGGTCTATTTAAGTGGAGAAAATTATCGGTTACAATATGCCTGGAAATGTAAAGAATATTTGCTTTAAATCTCATGCTAAACAGTTAAAGATTTTACTTAGCTTTGGTTTTCTTTTCTTGGACACTCGAGACTAAAAACCAGGGTGGTCGTTTCTCTTGGCCCCGAAAGGTCAAATGGCATTTGTGGTACCAAGATGCTATCTAATTCAGTAGAGGACTGGGTAGGCTACTTTAGGGGGAGGGGGGTCACTTGGTGAAAAGTTTTCCATTTGGCGGCGCGACGATGTTTCCTCGCTTGTGTATCGTTTTCAGAGATATTAATGTTAACAATTGAAATACGCGTTCCAAACAAATATGATGGAAATAAAATAATAATAATAATAGCATATATAACGTAAAATAATAGCATATATAACGTACAAGGTGAAAAGCGGAAAAACTGAAAAGGAAATGTGCAGTTACTACAGCTTTCAAAAAGAATTTAAGTCATATTCACCGTAAGGATTTGTTGAAATAAGTTAAACCGCCGTGAAGGAAAACCATCAATAAATTAACGAATGGTAGAGTTTCAGGTTTAACTCAATAAATCTAATTATGTATATATGTTTTTTTTTTAAATATATGCAATAATTGAACATGCAATAAGTCTGGATTTATAACACGGTGGAAATGATTTTGAAATAAAGTTTTCATATCCTCTAAATAAATTAGCATAATTTCTTTTTTTTTTTTTTTAACCGAGTTTATCTTTACTATAGCATTGACTTATTATTTAAGTGAGATGGGATTTGTAAACTGCGAAATGGTCTATTTAAGTGGAGAAAATTATCGGTTACAATATGCCTGGAATATGATCGTTTTCTTCTTCTGCATTTTTCCTTTTAATATTCTGCAATAGGGACGAAACGTTGATCACCATTTTATAAATTCATTCGGTTTTTCTTTTTTCAAAACAACATAACGCCAACCATAGCTGGTATTTTTATTTTATTTTTATTCATATATATATATATATATATATATATATATACATATATATATATATATATATATATATGTCGCCTCTTATTTTTATGGGACGGTTTTTATTTATTATTTTTGCTTATTAGATGTTATTATGTGAATAAAAGGCATATATATGTGTGTGTGTGTGCGTGTGTGTGTGTGTGTATAATAGCAGTTAAGCCCGGCTTTGCTCGGGCCATATGTACTGTTCATAACTTTATGTGCATATGTATATATATATTAAAAAGTTTGACTCAT
The DNA here is from genome assembly GCF_053919585.1 of Euprymna scolopes. Classification (NCBI taxonomy): domain Eukaryota; kingdom Metazoa; phylum Mollusca; class Cephalopoda; order Sepiida; family Sepiolidae; genus Euprymna; species Euprymna scolopes. The sequence continues at coordinate 36,703 of NW_027633518.1, forward strand.
GTCCAGGTAATCTACATCTAAAATTTCACGTGTTTAGACCCAAAATTGGCTGAGGAGTTTGGTAGAGTCTGCAAAGGTCAACTCTTTCAACTTTGACCTCTGGACAGCACAAATTTTCGCCCAAAAACTGATTAAAAAAGCTTGTTGCATGTTTGAATACCCTTTATGTAAAATTTCAAATGTTTAGAGTCAAAATTGGCTGAGTAATTTGGTAGAGACAGCAAAGATAAAATTTTTTAACCTTTGGCCCCAATTTTAACCCCTTAACAATTATTGTTTTGGGTTCAAATCAAATTACAAGGTTTGATCCATGTCCAAGTAACCTATATGTGAAATTTCAAGTGATTAAATCCAAAATTGGTGAAGGAGTTTGGTGAAGTTTTTAAAGGACAAATCGTTGAATTTTGGCCTTTTTACAGCCAAACATCTTGCCGAAAATCGATTAAAAAGATTTTCCCAAATGTCAATACCCCTTATGTCAAATCCGAGTTTGTAGACCGAAAACTGACAGAGTAGTTTGGTAGAGAAATGTACAGATGCGGACACACAGAGAAACAATTTCATACATATATATATGAAGTATGAAAACATTACATCCAGCAACACTAAAGTGTTGTGATTCGATTTAAAAGCTATTTGATTGTATATTTAAAAACATTTTTTATTAAAAATTGAATTGCAATTATCAATTAAAACAACGGAATCTCAAAATGGTATAATAAATAAAATATTTACACCGAAAAGTGAAGATTCATATTTTTTATACAATATCTTTAAGATGAAAACTTTTATTAATGCTTAACAAATATTTGAGGTGGTGTGTGTAATGATGAGATGCACATGGCGATCTATTTACGCACATCAATAATCGATCATATACAATATGTATTAATCACATTTATCATTCATTTACTTTTCAGCATTGCTTTCGTTTATTATCTTTATTTTCTGTTTTCTATATCTGACTCCATCATCCAGGTGCGTTTCACTTCCTAATCATCCGATTGCCAAAGCGAATTTCAATAATGGAGTTCATTAATGCCTTTTGTCTCACCATCATAAGTGTAAAAATCATGCCGAGTTCAAACATTGTTCAAATATTCTTCAAATATTTTTCATCTGTTCTTTCTCATGAACATAGCAAATCTCCGTCTTGATAAAAGATCTTCATTTATATCAGACCTTTTCTGTTCATGCGAAAAGGTTTTATTGCTGTGGTGAAAGCAGTTATGTTCCACAACTTGTGTAGAATATATAGAAAAGGCAAGAATCGTTCATTATTAAAATGTTAAAAATCAAGGCAAAAAAGAACAAGCTGCATTTCTATTTTTCTGTTTTTCTGTTTTATTGCATTTGTAGTCCATTAGTTTTATTGCATTTGTAGTCCATTTGTTTTATTGCATTTGTAGTCCATTTGTTTTATTGCATTTGTAGTCCATTTGTTTTATTGCATTTGTAGTCCATTTGTTTTATTGCATTTGTAGTCCATTTGTTTTATTGCATTTGTAGTCCATTTGTTTATTGCATTTGTAGTCCATTTGTATTTTCATTTTCATGTGAGAAATTTATTTTAGATTTACACACATACAGTTGGCTGTATTATAAGTCAAGACTCCTCAACTTTATCTAAAGAAATTAGAATATACATCATCTTTTTTTTACAGAACTATATTCTGGCTCACTGAAAATTTAAAAGTTTTCTTCATTTTAATACTGTAGCCATGAGAAGGATTCAAGTTCTTTTAATTCTTTATCAACTCAGTTTTGAAATATATTTTTGTTATATTTCATGTAGTAAGACCACCAGATATGGCGCTGTTAACCATATGGTCTAACAGGACATAGACATCGCTGAGTTCCCGTCAATCCTCGAACAACTTGGCCTCAACAGAGAGGAAGGCAAACCACTCGATGGCATGATAGTGTTTCCCTTTTACCACAATAAATAAAAATATGCCGGTCTTCTCCACAAACTTGTGTTCCAAAGGATCGCTGTAGAAAGGATTGGAATGATAGGCCCCATTACACAGGACTTTCTCAACAGTTTTGTTCTTTTAATAACGCTCACACCTGGTACCATCGTGAATTGAGTTTTGCGAGTTTTTTTTCTATCATCATTATTTGTGGAAACACCTTGAGACTGTTCTTAACCAGTATGACATTCGATGAAACTTCCAGATATTTGCATACTGGTCTTGAAAAGCGACACTTTATTGTTTAGATATTATTGGTTTTGTTATCTTTATTGGAATATCTGATCACAAGAACTTAAGAATTGAGAAATTTCGAGAGACCTCGACGGATGATGGGAGAAGAAAGTTATTGTTACTAACTATAAAATTTTCAGGATTTTCCTGCTCCGTTGTCAAATCCTTGGTTCACGTTATTATTAAATACAAATTTTAAACATTATGTACATAACGTAGTGAATTTTGATCACAAAACAGTCTATCCGCTGCAAAAAAAAATTAACAGCTAAAACAAGTTTGTCAACATAATAATCATTTGTTACTTGAAAATTTATTTTTGTTTTCTAAAATTCTATTTATATTTGTTAGATAACCCTAAACCCGACCGTAACTCTTACCCTAACCTCTTTACCTTAAAGATGTTCTTTACACTAAAATGGTAAGTGATGGTATTT
>NW_027633519.1:0-39322 GCF_053919585.1 Euprymna scolopes
ATAAACTGTGTACGACGTATTTAATACACCATATTTAATAGTAAATTAATTTAAAAGATAGATAACGTATATTTTAGATATATGATTCAATACCTGTTTTCAGAGACAGAATACATTATGCATATAGACGATATTAGCCGAAAGCCAAAAATGATTTCATGATTCCCATTGTCTCCGTTGCTAGTATAGCCAAGCACCGCATATGTTATACAAGGTGAAATATAAGCCATTATGCTATAAATAAGCATATGTACGCCTACGATCACACGTGCACATATTGAAGATGAACGATTCTTAATCATCGATTTTTCTACTTCGATGGCAACGAACCACTGCAAAGAGTAATACGATATCTTAGAAGCAGAAGCCATTGTATAACTTTAACAGAGATATTTTAATATAATCAAGGTAAAAAGACTAAGATAAAAGTTTTAAGTAGATGGTGTAAGCCGCGGAAAATAATTGGCTCTGTTACGTGCCTTATTGCTTTTTTGTTAAGCCTAGATAGGGCACATTGCTAATACGATTTCTGTGACAAAAGAATCGTCAAATTTTCTTTGTAGTTTACAATATGATATCCATAATACCTTATTATTATTTTTATTTTTAAATATTATTTTTTACATTTTGTACCTTAAGTTACGCCGAATTTATTAAAGCTATTCCGTCAAATTCTAAAATATGTTTTTGTAAAAATTTGCTATTAGTGTGTGTGTTAATATAATATAAGGCATGATCACGTAGGCAAACGTGTAAGTGGATAAAAATAATATATATGCCACTCCCCATTTAGTGGCTACCAAATTGGTCAAAGGAGAAAATTATTCCCAACTCGTATTGAGGTAAAATTCACTTTCGTATAAACAATTGAATTCATATAAAAAGTATCGCTAACAAAAAGAAACACACACACACACACACACACACGCACACACACACACACGCGCGCATATATATATATATATATATATATATATATATATATATATATATATATATATATATGGGGGATTCTCTATTCGAAGACGATGAATGAGGGTCCAGTATGCAATCTTCAGCAGCTCCCAGGATCTGTGACACCACATGCGTAATTGCAATCCTGTAGACGTCCGGCACACTCCTCCGCAGATGGTGAACTTTCATATGCTCGTAGATCAAAGATGCCTTCTCGAATGAACAGATAACCTTGCTTTGCTGCGTGCTCTGAAACCACAATGGCATATATATTCATTTTTAGGTGGATGTTTCTTGTGTTTTGCCTTCATAATTGCACGAAGGGTGTCCTATGACAAAGGCGGTTATGTTCAAATTCTTTGGTCCCCAGGAAACACGTCTTCCTCCATTTTCTGCGATCCTCTGCTGCACTCTCCCAGGAACTCAAAGAAATTCCACAACGTTTCAGGTTGTCTTTTAGTTTATCTTTGTAACGAAGCAGGGGGCGCCCTATTGGACGGACAGAATTTGTCAGTTGCCCATAAAAAAGTTTCTTAGGAACTCTTGAGTCATCCATTCTTACAAGATGACCCGACCACCGCATTTGTATTCTGATCAAAAATGATTCAATACCAGTGATTTCACATCTCTCCAGTAATTCACTATTCGGAACACAATCCTGCCATCCAACATTGCAGATAAAACGCAGACATCTCATATGGAAGGAGTCAAGCTGATGTATATGCTTGCGGTACAAGGTCCACGTTTCGGCACCATACCGAAGAGTAGGCAAATCAACAGATTTGTAGACTGCCACCTTTACTTTTAGAGACACATCGTGGCTGTTCCAGAGTCTGTGTCGCAACCTACCAAATGCCTTACTACCTTTATTAATTCTACATTGGATGTCTTTTTCAAATTTAGCATCATCAGACACAATAGAGCCGAGGTATGTAAAAGAAGATACTGTTTTCAAAGCTTTACCATCAACATATACCACTGGTTGTGAAGAGGACGTAGTGTTTGGTTTTGGCTGGTGAATAAGTTCAGTCTTTTTTATGCTGATTGTAAGACCGAAGGCCTTACATGCACCAGAAAAGCTGTTGAGGATGTTCTGCATGTCATCAAGACTACGGGTGACAAGAGCACAGTCATCAGCATAAAGGAGTTCAAGAACAGTCTGCACAGAAGTCTTGGTTTTGGCCTTGAACCGTTGCTGGTTAACTAATCCTCCACTTGATCGATACTCAACACCTATGCCTCCTGAGGTGTTCCTGAAAGCTGTCTCAACCATCACCGAGAAAAAAAGAGCAAATAGGATCGGAGCAAGGACACATCCTTGCTTAGTTCCATTTGACACTTCAAATGGTTCACTTTGTTCACATCCAAATCGTACTGTCGCCACCATTCCCCAGTAAAAGGAGACAATCACATTCAACATCTTGTCCGGAATACCAAGCTTCCTCAAAACAGTCCACATGGCATCCCTACAGACGGTATCAAATGCCTTTGTGAGGTCAACGAATGTGACAAACAAGTCTTTATTCTGCTCCCTCGCTTTCTCCTGTAGTTGCCGAATGCTGAAGATCATGTCCACAGTACCTCTTCCTGCCCTAAAACCACACTGGGTTTCTGGAAGCACAGTTTTACAGATTGAACCATTGACTCTGTTTAGGATTACACGAGCTAGAATCTTACCAGCAACAGACAAAAGAGAAAGTCCTCTATGGTTATCACACTCACACTTATGTCCTTTGTGCTAAAACAGGTGAATGATTGATGCGTCTTTGAACTGTTGTGGCACGGTACTAAGTTCCCATATTAATGAAACAGGGCACTTCGTTTCCTGATTAACAGTTGGCTTCCACATTTGTATATTTCTGCAGGTATGCCATCATCACCTGGAGCCTTACCATTTGAAAGTTGCTTCACAGCCCATTCAATCTCGGACATGGACGGAGTATCAGCAAGCGCCTCGATGGTTGGCCTCTGAGGAATATCATCAATCACTCCACGATCCACTGTCTATTCTTTGTTTAAAACATTTGTAAAGAGTTCAGCCCAGCGCTTAGTAATTTCTTTCTTATCAGTGAGGAGAATACCATCCGACTAAAATATTGGAGATGTCCCCCTTAAAATGGGACCAAACACCCCCTTGAGCTTTTGGTAGAATGATTTAAAATCGCACCTATCTGCCGCATTTTGTAAGGCCTCGGCTTTCTGCTTCCATCAGTTTTGTTTCATTTTCCGGATCCGAGATTGTGCCAACCTTTTGGCCATTCTGAAAGCCTTGTGTTTCAAAGAAGAATTTTTGTCAGTAATCCATACTTGATGGGTTTGATGCATGTTATTGAGCAGTGGGACGATAGTTGGATCATTTTTATCAAACAAATCTTCGTTTTTCCTTCGAACATATGCTAATGACTCTTTAGCAGAGTCATACACTGCAGTTTAAAACTCTCTCCAAGTGGCCTGAATATCATTCCCACATACAACGGAGGACAGCTTTTCATCAGTAGCCTTTTGAAATGAGTGCATTATCTCCTTAACTTTCAACTTGCCTACATCAATTCTTTTGATGAAAGAGTTATGTTGGTTTGGAACAGGGCGCTTGGTTTTCATCCTGAGTGTGGAGCAGATATATATATATATATATATATATATATGGTTTTAAATAAAATGGTAGGCGGAAGTTTCTCGAGAGCTCTTTCGGCTATCATCTCTTCAGGAGCAAATCGATAGCAATCTAAATAATATTGTGGCGAAAATAAAGAGTTCTATATGGGGACTTATTTAATGTGCCAACGTACGGGGGCATTAATTAAATTTATTTACGTTTAAAAACGATTAAAAATGTTGGCACAACGAGAGAGAAAAAAAAAGGCGGGAGAAAAATTCAGAGTTCCCCAAAGAGAAACAATGCGTTAGATGTTTCTTTTTGCCGGCACAAAGAAGGTTGACGCACCGCGATAGAGACAGCCTCCAAAATCTTTAAATGGTTTTTGGAGTCCGCTCTATGTAGCACCTCGAACCAATCTATTTTATATCTATCGGCACAGCACGGGTTGTCAACCAAATGCTGGCCAATAGCAGAGTCCAAGGCTGCAGAAGGAGGGAGACCTCCGAACCCCATCCTCCCTTGTCTGATCTTCGATGGAACATGCTGGTTTATACGAGTCAAAGGTGCAAGGATGTTTGCCCAACATAACCGGCATCGCACTGGCATTTAAACTGATATACAATATTACTATTTTGGATGTAAGGCAAACTATCCTTGCGGAAAGACGGAAAAGCAGGTCTCGTAGTATATACCACACGCAAGGTCACCGAATTGAAGCAATCGTAAATACTTCTTCGAATCTGTTTTGAAATTATATTACTCCCCTCCCCTATCCACGGTAATTTCAAATAAACCGGGCATTTCAAGGGTCCAAACTTTTTAGGGGATTTAAAATCCGCAACCTTTTTGAAAATACAATCATCAATAAGGTCAACAGGATAACTATTATTGATGAATATTTCCCTGATCTTATCGAGTTCGACATCCAATCTGTTAGGCGAACAAATCATGAGGGCTCTATGTACCAAAGTATTAATTAAACCAACCTTACGTGATTTAGGTACAAAAGACAACCAGTTCACATATAGGCCAGTAAATGTCGGCTTTCTATAAATTGTAGTGAGAAAGCCCCCCTTGAGCGTTCGACAAGAACATCCAAGAAAGGAAGCGAATTGTCCTTCTCACTTTCCATAGTGAACTTGAGAGCCCCACGTAAAGAATTCAACCTATTAAAAAATGTCGACGCATCACTTTGCGAAGGAAAAATAGCAAAAGTGTCGTCAACATATCTGAAATATGCAGTGGGTTTAGATGTAGAATTAAACATAACGGATTCATAATACCCGACGAAAATATCCGCTAAAGTTGGGGCCAACGGACTCCCCATTGAAACCCCGTCAACCTGACAGTACATAATATCACAAAAACTAAATTCCACGGATTTCGTACACATTAAAATGAGTTCAATAAGAATCTCTTTAGAAAACCGTGGAGCAGTCAGGCGACGATCATATAAAGCGTCGGCACATATGCGTATAGTCTCATCCAACGGTATGTTGGTGAAAAGACTAGAGACATCAAATGAACACATGAAAGACGTCTCTGCATTAGAATCCAACCCACGTACACAATCAACGAACCGAAAGGAATCTGGGATACAATGCGTGGTGTATAGCTCACGCACAGGTTGCAGAATTTCTACAAGCCACTGAGCCAAAGAATGTTGTGCTGAACCAACCATTGATAAAATGGGTCTCAGTGGAACACCTTGCTTGTGGATTTTAGGGAGACCATACATTCTGGGACGCTGTGACCCAGAGGGCCTTATCCTGTCATAGACATCCTTGCAAAACACCTTCTTTTTAAATAATGCAAGTAAACGTCTCTGCCTTTTAGCCTCGTTCTTGCAAGTATTATCCGTGAACTCAACAGCGCCGAGTTTACGGAATTTCGAACTATCATTGAGAATCACTGCCATTTTCTCAACGTAGTCGGATTTACTCAAAATCACCACTCCTGCACCTTTGTCTGGTTTACACATATAAATATCGGTATTAGATGTTAACGCTTTCATCGTTTTAAATTGCGTTATGTTCCAGACAAAGTCGCTATGATCAACAGGAATGTTACTATATCGGTGAGCTAAGGCAACTAAATTGGATTTCATCCCAACAATTTTTTCTGGGGAATTAGGCACATTATGTCTAAGTTGAGAGAACAAAACTTCAAAGGCAGAAAGTGTTCTCTTTATTTAAACTCGTGGGGGGAATACAAAAATCTAAGCCCCTAGACAAAACTCTATTTTCTATTTCTGTAAGGACCGTTTTTGAAAAATTGAAAATATGTTTGCTTCCATTAGTGGGTTCACACCCATATCTTCTGCGAGCCAGAAGAGCAAGGTGTTTACTATTATCTTTGGAAGCATTTTGCCTAGCAAACTGATCACCGATAGATAAATATTTGCAAAAACGGAAAAAATCACAAAAGGACAGGAACCCCTTAACTACGGACCAAAGTTGATGACGATTACTAATGTACGTCTCAAGGTTCTCCATCAACTTATTCATATCGTCACGTATAAACGCACGCTCCATAGACAAACTTGGCTTCACTTTAGATGCAGCAATACGTTTACTAATGTAAACTGGGGCTACATCTTGTTGCAGACAAGAACGGAAAAAAAGCTAAGGAGAGATTGGTAGATCTAATTCTACTCCTTAATCTTACAATATTATTACACAATTCTATTTGTTGGTGTGTGTACCTCTTCCGTAAATATTTAAATAAATGTTTAGAGGTACAGAATTTATATATGGTTTTAAATAAAATGGTAGGCGGAAGTTTCTCGAGAGCTCTTTCGGCTATCATCTCTTCAGGAGCAAATCGATAGCAATCTAAATAATATTGTGGCGAAAATAAAGAGTTCTATAGGGGGACTTATTTAATGTGCCAACGTACGGGGGCATTAATTAAATTTATTTACGTTTAAAAACGATTAAAAATGTTGGCACAACGAGGGAGAAAAAAAGATAAAAAAAAAAGGCGGGAGAAAAATTCAAAGTTCCTCAAAGAGAAAAATGCGTTAGATGTTTCTTTTTGCCGGCACAAAGAAGGTTGACGCACCGCGATAGAGACAGCCTCCAAAATCTTTAAATGGTTTTTGGAGTCCGCTCTATGTAGCACCTCGAACCAATCTATTTTATATCTATCGGCACACCACAGGTTGTCAACCAAATGCTGGCCAATAGCAGAGTCCAAGGCTGCAGAAGGAGGGAGACCTCCGCACCCCATCCTCCCTTGTCTGATCTTCGATGGAACATGGAACAGATTCGAAGAAGTATTTACGATTGCTTCAATTCGGTGACCTTGCGTGTGGTATATACTACGAGACCTGCTTTTCCGTCTTTCCGCAAGGATAGTTTGCCTTACATCCAAAATAGTAATATTGTATATCAGTTTAAATGCCAGTGCGATGCTGGTTATGTTGAGCGAACATCCTTGCACCTTTTGACTCGTATAAACCAGCATGTTCCATCGAAGATCAGACAAGAGAGGATGGGGTTCGGAGGTCTCCCTCCTTCTGTAGCCTTGGACTCTGCTATTGGCCAGCATATGGTTGACAACCTGTGCTGTGCCGATAGATATAAAATAGATTGGTTCGAGGTGCTACATAGAGCGGACTCCAAAAACCATTTAAAGATTTTGGAGGCTGTCTCTATCGCGGTGCGTCAACCTTCTTTGTGCCGGCAAAAAAAAACATCTAACGCATTGTTTCTCTTTGGGGGACTTTGAATTTTTCTCCCGAATTTTTTTTTTCTCCCTCGTTGTGCCAACATTTTTAATCGTTTTTAAACGTAAATAAATTTAATTAATGCCCCCGTACGTTGGCACATTAAATAAGTCCCCCTATAGAACTCTTTATTTTCGCCACAATATTATTTAGATTGCTATCGATTTGCTCCTGAAGAGATGATAGCCGAAAGAGCTCTCGAGAAACTTCCGCCTACCATTTTATTTAAAACCATATATAAATTCTGTACCTCTAAACATTTATTTAAATATATATATATATAATATATGTATAATATATATATATATAATATATATATATTATATATAACATATATATAATATATATATACATAATATATATTATATATAATATATATAAAATATATATATAATATATATAATATATATATATATATAATATATATATTATATGAAATTTATTTATACAAACATTGATGGCTATATATGTGCATACATGTTTCTGTAATTATCCGCGTTGGGAGATTACGTCTTCAGGCCAAGAATTATCGTCGAGAACTATATATATATATATATATATATATATATATATATATATATATATATATATATATAATATATATATATATTATATGTATGTATATATATATATATATATATATTAGCAATTCACCCCAGTTTTGCTCGTTCCCTATGTACCGTTCATAACTTGTCCTATGTGTGAATACACTTTATGTAAGATGTTAAATGTTTAGACAAACAATTGTCTTAGTAATTTCGTAGAAACTGCAGAGGTAATTTTTTTTATAACTTAGACCCCTAATTTTGACCATTTAACATTTATTATTTTGGTCTCAAATTTAAATAAAAAGGTTTACCTATGCCCAAGTCACCTACATCTAAAATTTCAAGTGTTTAGACCAAAATCAGCGGAAAAATTTGGTAGAATCTGCAAAAGATCAACTCTTTCAACTTTTACCTTTTAGCAGCCAAATTTTCACCCCAACACTAATTCAAATACTTGTCGCATGTCAGAATCCCCGTTATGTTTAAATTTCAAATGTTTAGACCCAAAATTTACTGAGTAGTTTGCTATACACCGCAAAGGTCAAATCGTTTGAACTTTGATCTCTTGGCAGCTCAAATTTTCGACCCAAACCGATTAAAAATCTTGCCCTTTCTCTGAATAACCTTTATTTAAAATGTCAAAAGTTTAGGCCGGTAATTGGCTGAGTAATTTGGTAGAGACCGCAGAGATCAATTTTATTTTTACTTTACTTTTTGAGGCTTACATCAAATGACAAAGATTGATGCATGTCCAAGTAACCTATATTTAAAATTTCAAGTGTTAAGAACGAAAATTGTCGGAGGAGTTATGTAGAGTTTTCGAAGGTCAAATCGTTGAACTTTGACCTTATGACAGCAAAATTTCTGTCTGAAAACTGATCCAAATATTTTCCTAAATCTCAATACACTCTATATCAAATATTGAGTCTCTAGACTGAAAATTGACAGAGTTATTTGGTAGGGAAATGTACTCAGACAGACACAGACAGACATTTCACTTTTATAGATATATAGATATAGGTCTATCTACAATTATATAAATGCAACTTAGTCTGTGTGTGAGTTCCTCCGTTATAGACTCCGAAACAGCTAAACAGATTTGTTAAAAATTTACAGAAATTTAGGTCTCGGGGTGATCTTAGTTAAGTTTTTTTTTTCAGAATTACCCGATAATTGATTACCGATAATCTAAATAGTTATTTTAATTTATCTATCATCGGTAAAGCGGTTTTTTTCATGTCTTCGCTTAGCAACAATGGACCGTGAAAATTGTACTGTGGGTAAGATGATAGTGCGTGTGTGTTTAAAAATCTTTTTTTTCTTTTGCATGACGTGGTCTATGGGTTCAAACTCCGAACGTAAATGTCTTCTTTTTTTTTGATTAACTGTAAAGCATTTTATAAGACTTGAAAACTTACATGTTTAAGCAGGTCAAAAATAAATGATGTTTCTGTTTTTGAATGTCCATTTAAGAACAAGTGACCCTGAAGAAATTGCAAAAGAGTCTACACACATATTTAGTGAAAATGTGATCCACATGTTTCTTATATATCGGTTTAACAAATATAACCCCCCCAACAACCAAGCACAAGTAGTATGCACTGAAACATAATATAAGGAGGTTTTCGACACGGTTGACTAATTGAAGAACTATACAGCGATAGCAAGATAAATTCTTACGGGGAGTATATAGTCAAGTTTGATACTGTGGCTTCTTTCGCATACGGTTCAGGAAATCATGGCCCTAAAAACCTCGCCAAAGTAGTAGGGTTTGAGTTGAAATATTAGCTGCTAAGGGGACAAATCAGAGAAATTCAATTGTTTCTGACAGGTTGCATCCACTATGTGTGTGTGGGGGGGGGTAAATTGATCAGTAACGTTCAATATAACCGAAATTTACAAAAATAATTTTAGGGATACAAAAAAAATATTGTAATTACCAAAGGTACAGATCATCAAAAAGCCATCAAAGCAACGCTCGAGATTAAGCTACACTGAATATTCCGCGTTTCATACACTCTAGGATTCTTCAGGCTTATGCAAACAACCACAGAATTCGCGCATAAGCCTGAAGAATCCTAGGACGGATGAAACGCGGAATATTCAGTGCAGCTTAATCGCCATATACATTTTATAACTTACTAACTAGCTCTAACTACGTATTGAGCACTTTTGAAGAAAATACTTAAAGTTTACGCATAAATCTATATTTTCGTATATTAATTTTATGTGAGTAAATTAAGTAGTAATATATATATACATATATATATGTACATATATATATGATGAAAATAATGGAAATAGTATTTCGAGAAATAGAGAAATAAAGAGGAACACACCGTGCTATGCGTTCATCAAGGTTTCGTCTTGAAACAGTCTCGAAATAAAGTCGAAACGTTGATGAACACATAACACAGTCTGTTCCTTTTTCTTTCTCTCTCTCTCTCTCTCTCTCTCTATATATATATATATATATATGTATATATATATATATATATATATATAAAGAGATTAGAGGAAGAAGAAATTGTTCTTCCTTTCTTTAGTATAATAGTATAATCTCAGTTTATAGAACCTGCCCTGATGGTTTTAGTGCCCTACGGGTTTTTCTAAACAAACAATCGATTTATATTGTTTTCGGTTATTTTTCTGGTTATCCAACCAAATATTTGCATAACGATCCAGTTCAACTGCCTGTTTTTTTTGGGTTTTTTTTTATACATAGGCATCACCACTTATCAATGGCAAGAGGTCACTCGATGATAAGGGTTAAAGAGTGTACAGTAGAAATTGGACAATATAGTAACCGTTAGTAATGGAGATTCGGTAAATTTGTTAACTTATATGGAACAGATCATCAAAAACTTGTTTACGTTAGACTTGAAGACAACCATATTGTAGTCAGCTGGAAAGCAGAAAAACGGAAGACAATTCCATAAGCATGCAGTTCTATGACAGAAGCTTTGCTCATGGACTCTACGTTTAGGTTTAGGCACATATAAAGGGTGGGGGAAATAAGTGATAGTGTTTTCTGCTAGATGGGTGTTCCTTGTGAAAGTTTGGCGAAGAGAGGGCCATAGAATGGAGCTGAGCCGAGCACTTGCCATGGAGATAACGATAAAGCAGAGACAAACTCGCAACATCTCTTCTTTGAGAAAGAGGTTGCAGGGAAGAGAATAGGACACCCCACAAGGCTACGAAGTCTTTTGAACTTTATCAAGGCAGGATGTCCTTTCTCGCAGGTCCTACCCAGATGTGGCAACAGTACTCCATCCTTGAACGTACCTGGCTCTTATATAGATAGAGAATTGCCTCAGCAGTGAGATATCTACTGGATCGATAGAATTATCCCACAATTTTGCCAGCGGCCTTGGCAACGGATTTAATGTATGTGTTCCATTTAAGATCAGGAGTAAAGGCCAAGCGCAGAAGCTTGTCAAAACGTAAACATGGTTTCAACTTATAGTGATATTTATTCATTTACGACATATCGATAAGGAAAATTGGCCAATAATCCCTTTTTTCAGAAAACCCATCGTAAATAATTGTCCTCAGCTTTCTCTACGAATGATTTTCGGGCGGAACCATAGATTTTTGTTTTGCATATCTTTATTAGTATTAGGATTAGTCGATTTATGGCTATGTGTATCTATTACTCGAGTCACTGCCCTATATCGCTATTTTTCCTCTTTCCTTGTCTATCTCTTTCGATTTCTCCTTTTCTGAGTCTCATTCTTTATATATATTCATATGCTTTTTTGTGTCGCTGTTTCTCTATTCTCCTACTATATTTTCATCTCTTTCTATAGAGAAACAGTGTTTCTAACTCTTTCATATACATACATATACAAGTTAGAAAAGCATTTTATCATAGGCATCAAAATTGTTAAACAAAATGTTTTTACTATAGGCTTTAAAAATAAAGGTACAAGATTCAATTTGAAATTTATTTACCTTCAAAGTGCACTCTTATAAATTTTACAAAGTAAGGTATAAAAATGTAATTTAAATTGAAAAAAAAATTACCTTGGATTTATTTTATGTAATGTACATTCACGGATTTTATTGTTTTACTGTAAAGTCAATTATCAGCCTAGCTCTTTGGAATATGAAATACATAAACAACACGCACATTGAGAGAACGTTCTTTACAAAAATATGTTGTTTTTTCTATTTTTTAAGATACTATTATATATCATTTTTGTTTAACGTTGAATAAGATCAGTATTCTATAATCATTTCTTGAGAAAAAATAAATCGAAGTTTACATTAAAAACTTATATTAAATTCAATCTACACTTGCCGGAGAACGCGGTTTTTATCTGATGTCTGCCACAATTGTGTAGGAGAACAACATGCACTAAATGATATGTCACATTTGATTAATGGCTGACAGATATAGAATATGCAATATCAATATTAAATAAATTAGCTCCTAAAAATATTTAACAAAATATCAACTGACAGATGTATGTGTACCCACACGAACACGAATACATTTATAAGCATACTCACATTATATATATATATATATATTTATTTAAATAAATATATGTATGTATATATATATATATATATATATTGTGATTATGCCGTATTTACATATGTCATAATCACGTTGACACAGTGGTTGCCGTCAGATCACCGAAATTAAGCAACGTTGAGCCGGCTAGTACCAGATGGTAGACAATTTCGGAATTCTAGGTGTTGTATGTGCTTTCCGCTTATCTCAGCATTGATTCCAGTCGTCCTGAACCTCCTCTTTCCATAGGTATTCAACAATGTCGAGGTGTTGTTGGAGATTGCGCAACTGTTGCCACAAAAAAATTCACGCGCAGGCAGCCTTTCCGTGTGTATCCATAGTCTGTCAAGATTGAAGGAAGAGTTTTATATATAGCAACTGTACCCTGCTACACGTTTTTTTGTGGCTCAGTTTTGTTAAATGAAAAAACAAAAAAAGAGAAAGTGTATGTTTCTTATATTCGTTATATCACAATACGTTTGAAGATATAAAATTTGGTAATCTCTACTAATTACGTCCGTAAAACAAAGATTGTGGAAATGGGCACCGCAGATGCAAATACGAAACAGAAGCCACCAGAATATAAATGAAACACGAAACCATACACAAACTCACCATTTAATTAAACTATTCCATTTTCAACACTTCTTGTGTTTATATATTTAATATATTATTTCAAAAGTACTTCATTTATATCAATGTAAAAGATATTTTTTTTTAATGTACCGTGAACAAAGTGTGAAATTATGTAGAGTTTGTTTTTTGTTTTTGTTTCAGGAAATTGTCTTTGTTTTGACACTTCTTGTGTTATCATGAAACAATAAATAAAAAACATTAATTTTCACATTTACTTACATATTTTGTTACTTTTAATAATAATAATAATAATAATAATAATAATAATAATAATAATAATAATAATAATAATAATAATAATAAAAATAATAATAATAATAATAATAATAATAATATACTTAAAGTTTTTCTCGTGTCATCGCAAAATAATGAAAATAAAGAAAATGTATATATTTCACAAAATATGGGGAGGACAATTGTTAGAGCTTGCCTAAAATATTTGATTCTATATTCTGTATAGTCATTGTCGAAGCTCGCCTGAACACATGGAATAAATAAGCACAACACAAAAGTAGAGGAGAACAGTTATATTGAAGGTATATACAATATTTACATAGAGTACATTGATATAGTCATGGGGAGACCGTCTCTGGCGAAGATGTCGGCTTGGTGGTCGTCGACGCACGATCTCCTGTCTGTCTGAGTCTCTCGCTCCGTTTCTCGCTCAGTCTCTCACGTCTTTACGGTCTCAACCATATTTATACAGTTGACACTCGACGTATGCTAATTAGGTAGATCCCATCAGAACAGTTATAAAGTCTGGTTTACCCACTGAAGAACACACAACGTATATTTGGCCTTGTAAGAGATAATCCTTGTATCTCTGTAAATCACACAGTTGTCAAATTCTTATTTAGCTTTTTAACGTAATGCCATGGTAATGTTTTTAATTTAACGATGCCAAGAAAGTTTTTTTTTTGTAATATGATGAAACCAATAAATAGTTAATAAATAATATAGTGTTATAATTCTAAAAAGCAAATTCGAATCATTATAAAATATTTCCACAAAATATAATCAAGTATTACATGTATCTATAAGCTATTAAATGCAGTAATGCCAGTAATTCAACACTAAAACATGAAGTCTCGCTTGATGAGCGGAACAATTTTATATTAATTCTAGATTGTCACCTGACAGTGGTCATAGCAGACTTTGATCGTGTACGGTTCTGTTCTGCTTATTTTGTAATATTAAAGCCTACATTTTTGTGTTTATTTATTATACACTTTAATAATTGAAACAGAACTCTTTTGTGTTGAAGAAAAATTAGTTTCGTCATTTCTTTCCTACAATGTCTCGAATATTTTGTTTCATTCAACTTACAATTCTTCGAGAATATGCGTTTAATTACCGACTTTATTACTATTTTAATGGTGGAGATTACATTTGGCCGAGAAAGCAAAAATGAATACTTAATGAAATTATTTTTTTAGCAAAAAAATGTTATAAACTATGAAGAGCGTCGGTGTTATGTCCGAAATTAATGTCATCGAAAGTTAACATTCTATATATAACCCAACAAAATGCAGTTTTATGGATGATATTTACGCAAAGGTTAAGGATTTTGTCGTAATCGTCTACCCAGAAAAAATATATTAAAGAAATAGAAGAAAATGTCAAGCCAGTATATAAAGAAATAGGGGAGGAAATAGGTTATTTAACTAGGCTGTCATTTAGCTGGTTATTAAACCCTTATAATAAAATAGCACTTAGTTACAAAGAAAAGTAATTAAATAAAACGTAGTAAACCGTAATAACCAAAAAGTTGTATATAAAAACACGCATGTATCCGATTAAAATGCTTTAGCAAAATTTCAAGTCAGTCAGTAAATTAGTTTTTTATTACCTATTACCAAGATAGGTATATATATATATATATATATATATATATATATATATATATATATATATATATATATATATATATATATAATGTAGCAATACATGATATTGGAGTGATGTGACATGACGAAATACAAGCAAATGAATACGCTGTAAATTTTATATATCTTCGTATATCTATTTATTTTTTTAAAAAACAATCACCGATACAAATCAGTAGATATATGCTTACTGTTTTATATATCCGGGATGGTAGATATATTTTTCATATTTCGAGAATATAATCTCTTTTTAATAAATGAAAAGAAAAAATATATATATATGACGTAAAAAAAAATATTGAAAATAGGGAACTGGAAGTAGGAGTAAGTGAGATATCAAGCAAACTATATGTTATGTTTTTAACCTGATAATTTTATTCTTTATGTTTTGTTCTTTTCAACGTGCTAATTGCATATATTAGTATATCGTGTTTTAGCATTTTTATTTTCTTATTTATATTCGTACAATACAACTCTCCACGCACATACACCCCCATATATATATATATATATATATATATATATATATATATATATATATATATATATATATATACATATATATATATATATATATACCATTAAGTTAAATAAAATACTATATAGTAAAATGAAGTCCCTTTTAACCAATGCGTTACACATTTTAGTAATTTACCTATCACTTTATACTCTATTTATTCTGCAAACAAATGAACTTAATCATTTGTGCGTGCTTCAACAATATTTTAATTTAATTCTGACCTCATTGCATAACAATTATAATTTATGTCCTCACAAACAAAGTGAAAAAGCATGGGACTTCACTCGATTATAATGTTCTACTATCATAATCATAACAATCGCTATCTGCCAGTTTCTAACCGTTTATAACATAAAGGACCGTTGGTTGATTTAAAATATTAACCGAAGTCGAAATATTAGCTATGAATGACATCTCTAAAAATAACCCCACTGTTCATTAAGATATATATTATTTAATTGGAATTCATTATTGAGATGAGTATTATCATTTGATGCATGTATTGCGGACTATTTTCCTTATCTTTCTTTGTTGTTGTTTCACGACGTTTCGCCCATCTAATTCTCTGGTCTTCGTCAGGTAGCAACTGCAACAGGATAGGAATCCAACCTTGATCGTCTTTCAGGGCCCGTGCCGCATTGAATATAGACATTAAAATTTTACGGTTTCAGGTGGGAATTGTTTGAAGATAGCAGTTTCAATATTACCCAACGCCGGCCAGAGGTTACTTGGCCAAAACGTGGTGAGATGACAACAGCTATGGATGGCAGTAATTGCTGAGAATGCAGTTAGGAGATTTAGAGTTCCTATGCTGTCGCGTTTACCACTTGGCGAAGGCCAGATGAATAGATGGCCGAAACGTCGTGAAACAACAACTAAGAAAGATGTTCATTAAGAGTACAGATTTCTGCGTCGTTATACTTTTCCATTTCTTTCTATTGAAAGTTTTTTTCTTTGGATTGATATTCTAATATTTAGCTCATTTGGAAAATTACATTAATATTTCATCTTTAAAACTCACAACGACAGATATATGAACTAGTGCAGAATACGTGAATATGTGCATATATGTCATAAACATATTGTTCGGATCTTTGGACTACTGTGCTTATCATCCGCTATGTAGTAGATGATATGCTGGGTAAGATTCAGTTGTAAATTTACACTTTTCTGGAGAGTAAAGGATAAATACTCAGTACGGACAATATTTAAAATTCAACTGAGAATTACTCAAATAATTCTATCCTATCATGGCTGACGGAACGAGAGCCGACTACCGTCGCCGATTAAATAAAGAGTTACAATAGAAATGTCTTGCAGTTTCCGAGTTCAACAGGAAAATTCCCGAGTCCAACAGAAAGATTCATGAATTCGTTAAGAAGGTCGGTGGTTATATCGACTGAAACGTCAGGAACATAACACTCAGTTTGAGAATAGAATCATAAAAATACGATTAATCAATCCCCGTCTTAAATTTCTGAAAACAAAATGTAATATATTTTAAACCCGCATTAGGAGGGGCTTAAATCATTTTTCAATTTTCCCTCGCACAAGACTGGGTACTATCTAAATTTCTGCGATGTGCAGGAATATCAGATTGAATGCAGTATTAAGCTAAATTATTTTATGAATTTTCTTACAATTTGAATCTTTAATATTTGTTTAAAACGAGAAGTGTTAACCTTCCATGTTCGAAAATCTAAAAGAGTACTTTTATCACTAAGCAACACAATGAGATTCACTTTGTATATTAGATTTTTAATAAAAAGTCTTCAATTGTGTTATACTTACGTGTTGTAAAAAGAAGTATTGCAAGATTATGTCCTATTGCAGTTGTTTTACTAAAACAAATACGAAATTTGCCCGACGATGAAATACGTAAACGGCATAGAAGAAGCCGACTGACAACAAGCAAGCGTCAGAATTTGAAAATGACAACTTGTCAACACTAAGTATCATGAATAAAAAAAACCACATTATATTTATTTTATCTTCCTGAAAGTCTACTTACTTTTACGGAAGTATAAATTGGAATAATATTGCTCATGGAAAAGTAAACAAAAATGTACGTTTTAGTATATGTATGTGTCTCATCTATAGGCAACATGTAAAAACGTTCTTGTGTCCAAAAAGTACTTTAGCCATAAGTTTCTTAAAAGTAATTAGTATAAACCACTAAAATATTTACATCAAAGATACTTCAGATCTTCGTCAAATTTAAAGCTATTAATTTGAAACTCAATAGACATGATTAAATTATATGTTACTTACGCAAATAAGTGTTACTTTATTAAAATTATGGATAACATTGCAATTAGACAGAGTCTGTCTCACTACAATACTGGCTGAGGCTCCAAATCATATGTACCGTATTTTTCTAGTTGCCAGTAAATCAATGTGGCCGTGTCGAGGCATGTGTCAATTTAATTTACTTAAAGTTTGTGGTCTACTCATTAGAATTCCGATCATCAAGTGCCCACTCAAGTACATCCTTACACTTGTGTAAATGTGTACTTACACAAGAAATTGAAAAACAACGGAACACTCTATCCATACATCTATGCATTCACCTACTCTTTCGTTAATAATATATACTACAAAGAGTTATGTAAATGGTTTATCATGACACAATCTGTGTTATATAAAACATTGTAAATAGCATTTACAAAGAGTGCTAATCCCATAATCTAGAAATAAGAACACTCGAGTATCAACTAAATTGTTGTAGGTTTGACACCGTAATGATATCGACTGCGATTTAAAAGTTTACATATGCATGCAGAGATAGTGTGTACCTGGTGAGGATATTGTTAGATGAGTTAATAATCCAATCATTACACTATTCGTTACCGAATTAATTATTGTATTTATTAGAGCAATATTCACGGAAAATATAAATCTCTTACAATAATATACAGCGTTTAAAATGTGATTAAAATTTCTGTAAAGATCCCACCTTATGTCGGGTGCCATTGTGTAGTATTTTGTATTACGTTTAACTACTAAGAAAACACTAAAGTATTATAATTCATAATTAATTTATATAGGATTCAGTATGAATTAATACAGACGGAACAAAGATTTTACAATTTTTAGATTAAAAACTTGATAATTTCGCTAACTATAATTTTGTACATTAAATGGTATCGAATTATTTACGTGTTCGAACAATGAAAGTCCTCATAAATATGCATATATGTCCGTTTAATTATGTAATGGCAATTTCCAAGTCACAGTGATGTCTCAACGTCAACCTAACAAAATCAATAACCTTTATTCCTGAATTGCCTTTAGGAATTCAAAAGCGGCGACCAGTTAGTACAGGAAAATTCAATAAGATAGACAAACTATCACAATCTTCTAATCTTAACGCGATATACCGTCGAACATCTTATTTTAAAGTAATTCAGGAACAACGGAGACACATGCTATTCTAAGCAAAAGTTAGATAGGTCAACCGATTGGGGAAAGTGTGGCATAGATACTGTTAAACACATCTATAAAAACGTAATAAAATATACATCAATGCGTGTATAGTGAAACGTGTCATACGCACATAGTTATAAACTTACATAAAAATCATAATATATCTATTGAGATACGAGAAAATTTTTAACGAGGGAATATATTAAAACTGGTATCTATATAAATTAAAACAAAAGCAGATGTACGTATGTGCTTCTATTTTGTGTTTGTTTAATCTTATGTAGACGCATATGAAAAAAACAAAATAAAACAAATACAAAATAATAATACTAATTGCATTTGTAGTTTTAATAGAATCAGTAATATTATGCCAGTTAAATATTAGTAACATTATTATAAAAAAGTAATGTAATTAATGAAAGTGATACTGCTCCCTATTGGGGAGAGTAAAATCCTCTAAAACCCTGAGTAAGGCCGGATAAATATGCTGAGATTGTCCGTTGAACTTTGATTAAATCCACGACAGCGGCAGGTGACCTATAAAAAAGGACGAGTTTATTGTGCTTTGTAAAAATAGACATATATTTTATTGTTTAAAACAATGACAGGAAACGTCAGAATAATGTTGAATGGAATCAGGCATTCATCCGACCTAAGAAAACACCTCCTCAGAAGTCCGGGTTTCCTGAGTGACAGGGGTTGATCTTTTGAGGGCGCGTGAGAGAGAATTAATTTTGATCCGAGATTCCCAAACTACAGACAACCTGTTGAAATGCACACACGCAAAGGAGTCGGGTATTTCCCGTTTCACATGTTTGATGCTTGTTGACGAGACGAATGGTCCGACCAACCCCGTTACCTTAGTATAAAAATAAATACTCGAGCCGAAATAGACAGATTGAAGCCAGATTTCGAGAAAAATACACGCTCCAAGAACGCCACAGACACTCCTCCATCCATCCTGACCGCCATCGTAAAGAATGAAAAATAATATTTTTAAAGAATCTTAATGTTTTGGTATAATCAAACTGAACGATGTATATATGTAAAAACTTGTAACTTTTGTGAAATTAACATTTTCGTAGTTAGAAACTCGGAAACTGTTCTTTTCTTTCCTGACGTGCATGCAAGCTAATTGATTTTCAGCAGAATCGCTACGAAACCTGAGACGCTGAGAATTTATGTGAAGATCTCCCGGGAGCCGACAATCACGACTATCCTATTTTCGATGAGGTCAGAGGCCATCTGCTGACCTAAGTGGGAGAGGCTTACACACACAATGATAAAAATTTAGAAACAGGACTAAAATGAAAAGAATAACGAATGCATTCATAACGCCTCCAGTCAATAGGAATGTATTTTTTTGTAATTACTGCATCCAATTTTAACACAATAGTGTGCTAAATCGACAGATACCGCATCACGTAGAGATCTAATGACACACACAAAATAAGGAATGGTGATTTATCAGTCGTGTTTACTGAAGAAAATAACCGCAACACTCACTGACCTATAGACTGAAGACTCTATGTACTAGCGATATAAATACATAAGATATGTTTTATGTTTGATTAATCACTCATGACGCCAAGTGGATTTCATTGTGTTCTAATATAAGCGCCGTTTTGGTATTAATCATTTAAAAAGTCTTGTGCCTTACTTTTGTGAATCTTTTGAGGTGGCCATTGATTCGAGAAAGTCTAATTGAATTATTGTAACATATTTTTTCAAATGTCAGCAACATCAGAGTACCAAGCTGTTTATAAACTCACCTTAAGTCACATTAAGCCGGCTGTCACATTGCGTCGGATGATACAAAGCTCAAATCAACTCTGACTCTGTTTTATCCATGTTTTTCTCTATCTATTATTCTATTTTCATGTTTCGTTTCATACCTTAGACATGTTAAGCTCCCTTAACACACTGAGAGATTTAATGTTGCCAGAAAATCGACGAAGCACCCGTCAAGCTTTTATTAAAGAGAATATCTCGGATAAGCTATGATCTGGAGGTGCCGAACATAGACGAAAATATTTTTCCCCGGAGACGAACCTGTGACGAGAAAACATCAAGTTACATTTCCCAGTAAGGTATACTCTTACTATAGGACTCGTATCCAGATTAATGCCACAAATTTAATTTGAGAAATTGTAAATACTTTCAGAACTTTTCAGGACTTTTATATCTAAGATTAAATCGTGTTATCTCTCTCCGGTTTAGCGAACCTTCACTGACATTTATTGCATTACAAGTTGATGTAAGTGACTATGCTCTTTCTTTCTTATTTGAAATCTATTTTCTAATCATAAGGGTTATTACCCGTTAATTAACCTGACTAAATGTAGTGGTTATCCCTTAATCTGAGTGACTAAAGTTTTTCCCATATCTCCATTGATAGTTGTTGATTCTTATATACTTTAAATGTAATTCTTCTTCTCGTATCAACAATTTTCCACTCAGTTATCTCTCATACCAGCCGAATCTTATTGACACGATTGAAGAATCCCTCATACCCTTCCAGGAAAATTCGAAATAGTTGCAGGGCTCTTCGTTCTTCTCTAACTTTTTAGGACGCTCTGTAATATTTTCTTAGATAGTTACCCATTCGGTTTCCTAGGGCAAGGCACGGTGACAGCATACGTGTTATTTTATTTTAATAATGCATATTAGGTTTAAACATATTTTGAGTGACATCTAATGGGCAAACAAGTAGACGTTAGTGTCTTTACTATACGTGTTCCATATTTAACATTCTCATGTAAGTTTTAACTTAAAAATGTGCCTTTAAATAAAATATGTGCAAATCAAGTTGTTTTACGGTAAACCGTGTCGTATAATTCAAGTTCTTAAACATTTAGTATTTTTTAATAGGTTAATCACTAGATGTTAAACGAGTATATCACATACTTATCTGGTAAAAAGCAAAAAAGGTGGGACAGATGGTGACTTAACAATGGCTATTTTAAACAAAAGATTAAGATCTATGTGAAGACATTATATATATAATATATATATATATATATATATATATATATATATATAAGAAGAGACGTTGCGAGCCTATCCTTGTTTTATCGTTATTTTCATGGCAGGTGCTCGTCTGAGCTCCAATCTCTAGTCCCCCCTCACCAATCTTTCACGAAAAATACCCGTCTAGCTGAATCCACTGTGAAAAATTTCCCCCACTCTTTATCTGTGCCTAAATCAAAACGTGGATTCCATGAACAAAGCTTCTTTCTTATAACTGCACTGTGTGTGGAACTCTGTTCCGTCTGCCTGCTTCCAACCTGACTACAACTTGGATGTCTTCAAGTCCAACGTTAACAAATTCGTAATGAACCGCCCCCTTAAGTAAACACTTCATCAAATCTTCACACTAACGTACTGTACTTGCAATAACCCTTATCCCGAGTGGCCTCCGGGCCTTGATAAGTGGTGACCACTGTGTAAAAAAAATATGTTTCGTACATTTATGAGCTACAATCAACATCCAAATGAATGCTTTGACGATAATTACGGTTTTCAAAAGGCGAACAATTAAAAGATATATCTGACTTACTTAAAAATTGCTAGGTTAATTTATGGTGTATTTTAGATATAAAAAACCCCACCCAATACTTTTGCTGATGAGGAGACTTTGTTTAAAAAAAATCTATATGTCAAAATTATTGCCCGTGGCTTAATGTCTATCACAATAAAAACATCGTTTCCGAAATGATCGTACAAATTATTGACTTTGTTGTTGTATCTTCTTATGAAACAGATTTTTAATTTTTAGTTCTAATTTGAATTTTAAATTATCAATCACATTACCATATATATATATATATATATATATATATATATATATATATATATATATATATATATATATATATATATATGTATATATATATATATATATATATATATATATATATATATATATATATATATATATATATATATATATATATATAAAGAGAGAGAGAGACAGAGTTTATTCTCCTTATACTTTGGTTTCCTTTCTGTTCATTTTCTATTTCTTTTTGTTATACTGTCCTTATCATGTCTTTCTTTATCTTCTTCTTATTATTATTACTATTATTAGTGCTATTGCTATTATTATCAGCATCAACAGCATATGTAGTAGTAGAAGTAGTAGTAGTAGTAGTAGTAGTAGTAGTAGTAGTAGTCGTACAGTCCTTTTTTATTGCTCCCTTCCACCGGATTCAGAAGGTGCAGAGTTAAGAGAGCTGTGGATTGGTTTGGTTGAGAGATTGTTTCACAATCACACGCATAAACCTTAATGCATTTATGTTTGTTGTATCTTGAAATGAAATGAGAGGTATGCGTATTATTATCATTATTATTGTTAACCGTATTATTAATATTAGTAGTAGCAGTAGTAGTAGTAGTAGTGGCAGTGGTCGTAGTAGTAATATAACAATTGGCGATCCTATAAATCTGGTCCACAGTTATACACTTCAACTGCATAATGCAGTGAAAAAAATGTTGGCGCACTCACTTACAATTACTCGAAGGTTCATGCTTAACCTGGATGATAAATCTTCATAGAGTCTTGTACATAATTAAAGTAGTATTCACCCAAGTAGAGCAGTGCCTTTCATCAAGTGTTATATGTATCCAACCTGCACCATCAATTTTCAAACACCATTTATTGCTGAAGCATTATTCTTGATATGATATGAAATCCTGTGTAGAGATATTGGAGAATGTGTAGTAACTTTATAGTAAAGGACACTCATAGGTTTTCATTGATTCGTATTATTAGCACCCACTAGAAACACATTTATGAGTTTAGTTGAAACTAACGTTTACAAGCTTTGTGTTTAAAAGTATACTCGTACAGAGCCACATGATTTACACACACTTTGCATACAAAATACACGTACAACTCTACACTAAATGACACAGTGTCTCTTTATATAGTGAATAGCACAATGCCCAACATATCTATTTGTTATGACGCTAAAGAGTAACGACTAAAGTCTCAGACGTGGACATTGTTTATAAAACGTATTTGTATTTACAAGTAGATAGATTATATAGAGTTGTCATAATAAGGCAAAGATGGAATACTACGCAATATCGCACATGCGTTAACAACGTGAGTAAATATCTTTGATATAGAGGGTGTTTATAAAGTCCGTGTGCAATTTTAAAATAAATTGTTCCAAAATCAAATCCTTTTTACATGTTATTTCTATTGCAATCATAAATAAAATTATAAATATTTTAAGGCGCACACAGCCTTTATAGACCCCCTGTATTTACACTGTTCGGAAAGGTGTATATCTTGTTTACGGGTGAGTAACCCCAACAATATAATTTTTACTAATTTGTCTGTACCGTATCATATTTCATATTTCTGTTTTTTCTAATCAGCTTTCAAACTCGCTACGCATGCCGCCATTTTCTTGTGTGTGTTTAACCATTTTCTCGTGGTTTTGTCTAATACATAATTAGTGTCTTAACTTAATTAAAACCATTACTCGTTTTACCATTTTATCTTGTTACTGTTTGTTCTTTTTGTCTGGCTTTGAACGTCCTACGTAAATGTGTAAATCATTGAACACTATGTTATGACATAGCTTAATTCAATCGAATTTCATTCAACGCGTTCGAAAAGGTAATATCTAATCTTAATTCCTATAATCTTTGCGACGCCAAAGTAACCTCAAGTCAATAGCTTTTAAAGTTACTGTTTACAACGGGCGATGTTTTCCAAATTATCAACGTTGCCTATCATGACATCAGTTCAATAGACGATACTTTTTCATCGCGTTTTTTTTTTTTTTTTTTTTTTGCTGATAATCAAATGACACGAATTAGACCGCCATTTTGTATTTTCTTTGCGGTCGCTTAGTTTTCTCGATTCTTTTAGTTTAGTTTTATTTTTCTGTAGCTGAACAATAATTTTATTTCTCTTTTCAATCATCGCCCTAAACAGCTGCATTTAAACAAAATTGTGTACCATTCTGCCTGTCATTTATACATCATCACAATTTTTAGAACGTAGTTATTTTTTTCTTGTAATTCAAGATTTACTTTCAAGATAGGTTTCATTCTGAGATAAGTCCACTCATTTCTATATAGAGATTCGTTTGTTTGTTCCTCATATAAGGCTTTCGTTGATTCTTCACACGCGGTTGATAGAGAAGATACAAGGTGAAAAACTTAAATGCTCCCGTCTTAGTTTAGACTTTGGTTTTATTTAAGCTTACGTGATAGTATAGATGTATTTGACAGTATGTTTAGCGGTCTGTCATATTGATATTTCAACTAGTTTCTTTGATCTGTCTTGTATGTATAAACTATGTTTATCATCGCTTTGTAGACACGTAAGTTGCTGATGTAATTAATATGATAATATAATTGACCTTATGATAATATAATTGGCTGATCTGCACCATAAATATGGAGGGGTATAGTCGCCTAGAAGCCGTAACACTCAATGTCGTAGTATAGTATTGATTACGACCATGGACACCCGTTATTTAAAACCACTAATCATATTCTATTACTTGATTGTCATAGCTATAACCACTTAGCTACTTCAAATAATATATCCCTTTCTGGGGCATGTGCATTTGAAATATCATTTTTTAGTGATATGTCATTTATACATTTTACGTAATAATACTGTTTATCTAACACAGTTAATTTTCGAAAACATCATTAGTGTGTGAGTGACTAGTATAATCATAGAGAAAATTGACTCATATTTGAGCTATTCTGTTCTTGTTCAGGGTAAGGTAATGTTAGCTTTCAAAATATTTAAATTATATTTAATATGTGTAAAAATAACATTTCAAAGTCAGTTCACAGTATTGATGAAGAATTAAGGGTCAGTTCCAGACATTAATGAAGGTGTTTAGGATTAGAAAATCATTTTCGCTTGAATTCAATTTGGGCGAGGATTTTGCAACTTTATTTAGGGACGTTTAAAATCCGACGTCTGACCCTCGTTATTTATTAATTCTATTATATAACTATTAATCTAGCATTGATATATATATATATATATATATATATATATATATATATATATATATATATATATCATAGCAACTTCCTGAATAACTGTAGTCTTTGGTCCCCAGACAAAAGGAGAGCGGACCTGTAAATTCATCCTCGTCCGTTCGTCTGTCCGCACTTTTCTCAATAACAAAGCCTTGGAATTTTTTGAAATTTTGCACAAACATTAAATATGATATGAGTAAAAAAGTAACTGAATGGGTTTTCTGGGATGCCTCTCGGGTTAAAATAAATAAAATTGACACTTTTGTGCTTATTAAAAAAATTATGCCTTGTATTTTTATAAAAGTTTCTGAAAAGTTGTAAGTAACTGAGTTTTATATGTATATTTTTGTCTATATTTCGCGATAACTCTTGGGTGTGCCTCAGGGGCTGTTTTAGGGCTAATAAACACCTTCCATTTTTTAGACTATTTTACCATATTTGTCCAAGATTATCTGTGTGTGTCTATTTAGAAGATTCGCATGGTGCTGAACTCAAATTGAAATATGATATGACCATAGGGACCTTTGCGGCTAAACGGGGGGGGGGCAAATAATGAACTTAGTTATTTCTTGCATGGTGCAGAACTCAGACTTATATATGTTAAGGCCTAAAACTGCACCGTTTGTCCATTTTCACCAGGATTTGACGCCCCCTGGAGAATTTTAGGGTTAATGGGGGGGCTGAACTTAGTCATTTTTTTGCCTCGTTCACTATGCACTCAGTAGGGCGCAACGTTTTTGGCAAAAAAAACGATTAAAAAGTTTGTCTTATGTCTGAATTCACTTTATGTAAAATTTCAAATATATAGATAAAAATTGGCTGAGTAATTTCGTAGAGACCGATCAGATCAATTTGTAATATCTTTTACCCCAACTTTGACCTCATAACATTTATTGTTATTTTGGGCTCAAATCAAATTAACAAGTTTGATCCGTGTCTAAATAATGTACATCTACCGTTTCAAGTGTTTACATTTTAAATTGGCGGAGAAGTCTGGTAGAGTTTCAAAGGTCAAATCGTTTAATCTTGACCCTTTGACAGTCAACTTTCTGTCCGAAAACCAGTTAAAAAATCTCAATGTCTTTTATATCAAATCTCGAGTCTGTAGACTGAAATTAACAGAGAAATGTACGCGCACAGACACACACACAGACAATTCCACTTTTATAAATATACTACCTGTTCAGCCCGGCTTTTCTCGAGCTCTATGTATTGTTCGGAACTGTATGTGCATATATATATATATATATATATATATATATATATATATATATATATATATATATATATATGTATAAATATATATATATATATGTATATATGTGTGTGTGTGTGTGTATTAAAAAATTTGACTCATGTCCAAGTAACCTACACCTAATTTTCAAGTGTTTAGGCCCAACATTGACGGGAGATTAGGAGAGTTTACAAAGGTGAAATCTTTCAACGTTGACTTCTTAACGGCAAAAATTCTGGCCGAAAACTGATTGAAAAGAGTTTTTTTTAAATCTCAAAATCCCTTATGTCAAATCTCGAGTCTGTAGACTGAAAATTAACAGAGTATTTTAGTAGTGAAATGTACACACGCAGACACACACAGACAATTTCACTATATATATACACACACATATATATATATATATATATATATAGAAAGATAGATAGATAGAGAGAGAGAGAGGGAGAGAAAGAGAGAGATACGTAATGAGAGGGGAAGAGATGATTACCCTCGGCAAAGTCTGCGGTTTTCATTTTTTGGAATCTATAACGACTAAAAAATGAATAATGAAACCCGACTGCATGATTTTGAAACTCCCTGTTCAATACAATTATATCAATTTAGTCTGCATACAAACTAATACTACGAGGAAAGTTGTATTCATCTTATCAAGATTTGAATTCAACGGATTGTGTGACATTAAATAATCAAAAAAGCAGCGACGTGCAGTAAAACGGACAATTTAGACGAGACATGTATATTTACGGAAACCATCTATAGAGTTTTGGCGAACTCAGTGTCGGCTTATCAATAGTCAGAAGATTAACTAGAAACAGTGAAAAGCTCATAGTGTGATAAAAGAGAGAGAGAGAGAGAGAGAGAGAGAGAGAGAGAGAGAGACGATTAGAATAAAACAATAAAAATCAAGGCAGCAGAATAAAGGATAGATAGAAAGTATAGTTAAAAACGAGAAAACGTCAATAAATCCAAAAAAATGGAGAGAATTGCCAAGTAGGTCCATCAAATACTGGATGTCACCCAATGGACATATACTTTGAGTTGGAATCTGGAAAGTATTTTATCCGATGAGATTTTGATGAGGTTATCGACTTCACTTTGATCAGGCAAATGATGCGATAACAAAACGCACAATTCGTGCCATTTGTAAAGTATCGCAAACATTTCCGGTGATTAGAACTCTTCAATTGAAAACCAATAATGTCTTAATAATCATTTGCTTTTCACAAACAAAAATTTAAAAAAAGAATGACAATAAAAAATGCCGTTTTTTCTCCTAAAGTTTCAATCATGTTAATTTTTGGCAATACGTACAGCACTGAAACACTCATTAAAAATATGTTGATAAAATGGTTCTTTGGCAGTTTATCATACGGCATATCGACACATTTTTGATTTTTAATAATAAATTCGATAAAAGTCTTTACACATTTTGTTATATTGTTTAATTTTTATTCATGGTACTTGATTTCATTTATTATGTCTAAACTATTATTGTCTATCATCTCAAACTTTTGACTGCAAACTTTCCGCTATATTAAAATCTTATATTGCATTCTAGGAGAGGCATCATGATTATTCCCATAATCAACAGAGGAAGTAATTTTTATTTTTCACTCCCCTTCACAGTCATATTTCTTCAACCAGTTTGAAACAGGAAAATATATACAAAATCCTACTATGTCCTCCAGTCACCCTTCTTAACTGGAATCATAAACTCCTATACGAAGCATTAACTTTTCATTTCCCTTACACAAAATAATTATTTCTCCGTTACACATTTCCATCCCTTCTTATTGGTAGCTACATCTGAACACACTTATTCTAGAATAAATGCCTCATTGAATAATCGAACACGTTAGCTATGAAAAACCATTACGATAAACAACCGGTTTATTTTCTGTTTAATTTTCTTTCACTCCACAATATTAATTAACTTCATCTACTGCTGTCATTTCAACTTATTGTTTTATGCAAATTAAATCAAACTCATAATTACAGTATTCGCGGTTTACGATAATAGTGGGCTAAGAACAGGTTTCGTAAACATATACACACGGATACATCAACATGCATAAACAGCGTAAGATAGACTGATAGGGATTCATGCTGAGAGGAAGACCGACTGATAGCTACACAGCAAGAGAGTGAAAAAGTGAGTGAGAGAAAGAGAGAGGGAGAGAGAGCGAGAGAGGAAGAGAAAAATAGCATAAGATAGACTTAGAGGGGGGGGCATGCTGAGAGGAAGATCGACTACTTACGCAGAGAGAGACAGAGAGCGAGAGAGAGAGAGAGAGAGAGCGAGAAAGAATGAGAGAGCGAGAGAGCGAGAGAGCGACACAGCTTTTTGGGAAAAAACGCAGTTCTTATTTATTTTCGATTGACCATTTTCTTTTCTTTTAAACAATCCGGATACAAGTTTATAGACCTTTCCTTTACTTCAAATCAATATGAATAGAAGTGTTTTTGGTATTTCTTCTTTTTAATTTTAAACATCTTTACTACACATTTTATATACCGAAATTTTTATAATATTTTTTTTTTGGGGGGGATAGTAAGCTTAAAACAAATACGGCATTGCAATGGTCCGCAAATAAGTACTTTTTCAATTATTAACAAATATAATTGTTTATTGAGCATTAGTATTAATATTATTATTTTTATGACTATTTCATTTTAAAAAAATGACCGGGGGCGAGAATTCACGTGCGTATGCACAAAACCATTTTATAGAAAATACCGTTGCTAAATTATTTTTAAACAACATTTTCTTTTATCTACGAAAAGCACAAATTTACTTTATAGAAAATACCGTGGCGAAATTATAAAACAAAAGTAAAAATTCTATTTCTGCTTACCTACGCTATTTGAGACGTATTTCCTTTCTAAGCACAAAATTATTCTATAGAAAATACAGTTACGAAATCATTAAAATAAAAATTATCGTTTGCCTACGTAATTAGTGACCTACTTGCGTTTATACAAATATTATCGCATATAAATTGCCCGCAATTAAGTAATTTTCAAAATAAACTAAAACATTATCGTTTACCTACGTTATTTGTGATATATTTGCGTTTAAATAAAATACACTGCATTCTCATTGTACGCAAATAGCTAATGTTTCGAATATTAAGCAATATAACTTGTTTTAATACCTTTTCTTCTAAAAATACCGTTGAGTTAAATCAACGTGATTAAGCAAAAAGTTATTTTATATAAACTACAGTTGCAAATTTATTGAAAAAAAAAGCATTTTGGTTTACCTACGTAATTTAGAATATTTATTAGAAGTTTTAAGGCAATGTAGTTACCTATTTTCCATTTATTTTCTGTTATTTCTTTTAAAGGAATCACCACTTATCAAGGCCCAGATGCCACTCGAGGTAAGGGTTATGAGTGTACAGTAGTCAAAGGGATAATATGATAGTAATCGTCAGAAATGTAAATTTGGTAAATTGGATTGCTAAAAGGGAACGGCTCATCAAGAACTTGTTTAAGTTGGACTTGAGGACGACTCTATTTTGTCAGCTGGAACAGCAGGTAAACGGAAAAGAGTTCCACAAGTATGATATTCTATTAAAAAAGCTCTGTTCATGGAATACACGTTTAAAAAATAATGAGTGGGGAAAACTATTGATAATGTTTTCAAAAAGACGAGTGTTTCTCGTGAGTGTTTGGCGAGTGGGGACCATAGATAAAGCTCAGAAGAGCACTTGCCTAAAATAACTATTAACCTGAGACAGGCTCGCAACTTCTCTTCTGTGGGAAAGAGGTTACAAGGAAAAGAAAAGGGTATCCTCCACTAGGCTATTAAGTCTATTTTTAATATCAAGGCAGGATTAGTTTTTTCTTGCAGCTCCTGCCCAATTGTGACAGCGATATTCCATGCTTGGACGTACCTGGCTCTTATATAAGTAGAGAATTGCACTAGCAGGTAGATATCTACTACATCGATATTAAAGTCCCACTATTTTTCCACCGACTTTGACAACAGATTTGATGTACGTATTCCATTTCAAATCAAGAATAAACGCCAAGTCCAGAAGCTGGTCAAAACTTTAGGCCTCCCCACGACGAGAGTCATCCATTTCAATTGATGCCAGATGGGGATCAGAACGTTGATGATATAAAGATAGAAGCTTGGCTTTAGAAGCATTAAAAGTAACTCGCCACTTTTTTCTCTATTGTACCACAAGCGCAAGACCAGAGGAGAGTCTCAGAGAGAACTAGGTCGTTTATGGCCTTCAATGTGCTTACATAGATCGTAGTCTCGTCAGCATAAATGTTTATGAATAATGTAAGGATATGGTTTGGAAGATCATTGATGTACATCAAGAAGACAGTTGGACTAGGATTAGTACTATGAGCTTCTGAGTTCTGTACATCAACTACTCATTAAACTATCAGACAAGAATGATTTAATAATTGGAAAGACATGTTCAGCTATACCATAACTGGAGATCTTGCGACGTAGACTTTTATGACATAGCCTATCAAATGCCTTTGATATGTCAACAGCAATTGCCCTAGAAAGAAAGCCTCCGTCGAGAGATTCGCCAATCCTCTGAGATATAACCGTAAGCACATCTGCTGTAGATTTAGCAGAAAGGAAGTATATTGCATGTTACTCAAAGATTATTTTTTTTTACAGTTTTATTTTTCTTGACCGACGTACACCATATAACTAAAAGGAGATCTTAAAGGTCAACAGGGATACAGGAAAATATAATCACATAATTGTTGAACATCTAATCGTGTGATTATAAAATGTTAGCGTAGAAAACATAGATTACTTAAAAAACACACTCCTCTACCATGATAAGAATTGCTTTACAAAATAATAACATTATAATTTCAGCTCGGTAAATAAATACATAGGGACTCAACATTTACATTTTTTCGACCGACACTGCACACACAAAAATTCAAGGTTGGTTCATAGTATTTACGCGTGAGGATCATGACAAGATTAAATTTGGGGCAGAAATCTTGACACCCCCACACAAAAAATAGATTATCTTTTCAGACAGGGTAAGGCAATAACAAGAACAACCGTATTTAACCTTTTTTACGAAGGGGATGGGCATGCTTCCACCGGAGTAAGCCAGTTCCTGTTTGTATATATATATATATATATATATATATATATATATATATATATATATATATATATATATATATATATATATACTAGCTGTACCCGGTCAAGCGTTGCTGTGGTTCAGTTTATTAAAATGGATCACATTCCACAAGAAAAATTTGATTTTGTTCGTTTATTTACTTTTATTATTTTTTGCAAGTTTTTTAATCAATAAAAGTTGTTATTTTTTCTCCCCCAAAATATTAATTTTTTACCATAAATTGTTAGGTGAAAGTTGTTTTTTCAGGAAAACTTGCACTTTCCCTTTAAAAGAAATTTGTCAGTAAACGTTTCTCTTTGAAAACGGAATTTTTATTATAAAAAGAACAGATGAATGCTTTACATGAACACTGCAAATAGTTATGTGAAAGTAGAGAAAAATTTGATTCTTTTTTCAAGAGAATGTACAAATTATTTTTTAACAGATGTTCAGAAAATAAACAGAAAAATACTTCCATCATAAATTATGCCAAAAAAATAAACAAAATGTTGATTTAGTGTTTCAACATAATGCTTATAAATTATGATAAAACTTGCTGAGTATGCGCTGTTTTACGGTTGTTGTAAAAATTGAACGGAAACTTAAATTTCGCTTCGTTTTAATCTTTCTTAATTTATTAATTGTGCCCCCCTTCAAACGAATATAATAAAAACAGTAACATTCAACAATTGCACTTTATGTATATAAAACACAAAATATTTATTTTAAAAAAAGTTAATAACGAAAGGGAAATGATTCCATTTTTAAACGAAAAAGTCAGTTTGGTATATCTTTTTGTTATTTTTTACATATATCCAGCTTACCATTAATATTGGATATGTCAACATTTATAGGTTGTTGGGTACGTTTACAACGAATAAACACTCCAATCTAGTGGACGTATCAAAATTTTTGACACCCTTATCACGAAATTGCGATTAAATATAAAAATCTCGTAATTTCTCTTTTAAAAGTGTGTTGTTTATTTTCTTTATGGATTATACTTCCAAAATAAACTAATAAAGTTCTTTTGAAAGTAATAAACATACTTTTTTTAAAAAACTAATGAATTTTACGAACTCAATATTTTTCAATTTTTAAGCTTTAAAAATCTATAAAAAAAATTCTATTGATTCTATTTTTACGATATTTTCAGTGTCAATATGAAATTTTATGCCCTTTCCAATAAACCGAATATAATATTTTAGACAAACGTTTTTTTTAATTCACGCCCCCCCCCCATTTTCAAGTGTCTATTAAAAAGTAAATAATTAATTTACTCAACAAAGTTTTATATATCACAAATTGAAGAATAATAATAATGGTCAATAAGTAATATATGCAAATTTAAAACAAAAAAGTAGTATTTTTAGAAATTTACCTGTAAGTTCGAAGTTTAAAACCTGTTTTTTAAACCACGTTGTTTGTTTTTCTTTTGTTTTTGTTTGTTTATGAAACCTTGGTCTTTGCTCCTTTAATTGAAAAAAATTAGGGCTTGAATTACATTTTTCGAGGAGTTATATGCTTGGAAAGACAGGAGGTCGAATAATTCACGCCTCCCATTTTTAAATGTCTATTAAAAAGTAAATAATTTACTCACCAAAGTGTTATATATCACAAATTGAAGAGAAAAGGTCAGTAAATAATATATTCAAATTTAAAACAAAAAAGTAGTGTTTTTTAGAAATTAACCTGTAAAGTCCGAAGTTTAAAACCTTTTTTTTAAACCGATGTTTGTTTGTTTTTGTTTGTTTTTTTTAATGACACCTTTGTCCTTGCTCCCTTCATTGAAAAAAATAGGGCTTGAGTTACATTTTTCGAGGAGTTATAAGCTTGGAAAAACGGGGTGGAATTATTCACTATTTTTCACAAAATTTTTGACACACCTACCAATCTACTCATGTTAAGAACGGCTTTCGGAAGAGACACCCCTGACCTTGCCAGCATACCTGAAAACTATAAAAGTTGACGTGTCGAATGTCAACGATGAGTTGGACGTATTGTAAAAATGTACTGAATTTAAAAGGGAACGAAATTCAAATTTCCGTTCCATTTTTACAACAACCGTAAAGCAGAGCATTCTATGCATATTTTACCTAACTTACTGTATTAATGCTGTTTTTTAAGCAAAAAAATATATATATATTTAGGTTTGGCTATAAATTCCTAAACTCCTTTCACACTAAATAATTTAGGTGACTGAAATAGGAATCTAATTGAATCTTTAATTTCCTGAATAGTTTGCGAGAATTCATTTTACTTCGAGTTATATCGAATTCATTAATACGGACTTTAGGGGCTTTTTTCGTAATGTTACTGTAAAAATTATGTTTTATTGTTACAAATTACGATGCTTTAAAAAAAGCAAAAATATATTCTTGCGTTTTTATTTACTGCTGAAAACCATAACTTTAGTAAAGGTATTTTTTTAGACAAAATAAAACATTTTTACTAAGAGTAAAGTAAAAATAATAAGTTCATTATATTCTGCGATCATTATTTGATAAATACTGCAATTTTCATTAAAATTGGTTAATTTCCTGATTTTTGGTGAATTTTTAAGTAAAGGGAGGGGTCAAAAAGTTTATACACTTTGAGCGTCAGCATTCATTTTATGTGTACCTACCATTTTTCGATAGATATTTGATATGAAAGCGACTATGTGTGGTTAATTTAAATTAAATTTCAATCACGTAGTTACATTATCAATAATCATGTGATAAAACCCACTGAAAATTTACCGATATTGTAAACACGTTCTGTTTACATTAAGCCTGCAGTTTTTTTTAGTGATGCAGTTTTGGCAACTGAGATTTAAAAAACCCCGCGAAATCAGGAGAAAGAAATGTCCAGAAAATCGCTAGATTTTTAACTTTTATCATCTGAAATTTTCAAAAATCGCTAATCCCCCCAAACTCCATATTTTAACTTCCTAGCATAAAAAAATATAAATATAGTATATCCAATATATAAAATGTTCCGTGTTTTCCCACTATATGTTTCTGGAATTATATTGAAACGGTTAGCTCCCCAGAAGGCTTACATATTTAATCAATTACTTTTACCTGTTTCTTCAGAGAGGGTATTTTTTTGCAGGAAACAAATCATAAACTCAAACTTTTTATAATAAAAGTGAAATTAAAATATACTGCAAATTAAACATCACAATAATGGTGCAACATATTTTGAAATTAGAAAAAAAACTTTGTTTTAGCATGTTAAAAGTATTTAGGTTGGTAGATAATTAAATTCTACTGTATTGGTATAAGTTGTTTTTTGCTGTTGTTTCTATCGTATTTTAAACTAAACTTCGGAGGTTGGAATGCCCCCCAACAAAAAGGTACTTGGAAAAATCGATTTTATAGCGTGATTTAAGAATGGTTAGCCGAAAAAAAGGTGAAAAACAAAACATATAATGAATAAATAATTGTTACCAAAGGTAATAAATGCTACTTTTTTTTTACTTACGTGCGGTTAATTTATCAATAATCATGTGATTTAACCCATTGAAAATTTACCAATATTGTAAATACATTCTGTTTACATTAAGCCTGTTGTGTTTTTATTAGTGATGCAGTGTTGGCAACTGAGATTTTTAAAAAATCCCGCGAGATCAGGAGAAAGAAATGTCCAGAAAATCGCTAGATTTTTTACTTTTATCATCTGAAATTTTCAAAAATCGCTAATTCCCTCCCCCCCCCAAAACTCCCTATTTTAACTTCCTACCATAAAAAATTATAAATATAGCATATTCAATATATAAAATGTTCCGTGTTTTCTCACTATATTTTTCTGGAATTATATTGAAGCGGTTAGCTCCCGTATTTTATCAGCTAGTTTTACCTGTTTTTTCAGAGAGGGTATTTTTTTGCAGGAAACAAATCATAAGCTCAAACTTTTTATAATAAAAGTTAAATTGAAATATACTGCAAATTAAACATCACAATAATGGTGCAACATATTTTTAAATTAGAAAAATAAAAAAACAAAAAAACTTTGTTTTAGCATGTTAAAAATATTTAGGTTGGTAGATGCTGTTGTTTCTTGCTTTTTAGAATTTTCGACTAAATACTTCTAAATTTCGTATTTTAAACTAAACTTCGAAGGTTGGAATGCCCACCCCCCACCTAAAATGTACTTGGAAAAATCGATTTTATAGCTAGATTTAAGAATGGTTAGCCGAAAAAAAGGTGAAACACAAAACAAATAATCAATAAATAATTGTTACCAAAGGCAATAAATGCTACTTTTTTTTTACTTACGGGAATGAATTTATTTTATGTTTTAAAGTATTTTCAAGCGCTTGCGGGTGTATGTTGCGAATTATCTCCAGATTTTCTAGAATTTCCCGCTAGATTGCAAACGAAATCTCCAGATCTAGCAGGAAAACCGCTAAATTAGAAACATTGGCCACGTGACAGGAAGCGGTAATATATAATTGTCCCTAAATAAAAAATGGCCTATCTGTACAAAGAAACCCACCTATTTATTATATAAAAATTAAGTATAATGTTATAATTAAAAAGAAATATATAAAAACACCCATGGATATAGTAAACATAGTATACCAAAAAGTGGAAGCCATCCGTCCAGTGTTTTTTTAAGACAAATAATTGCGAACGAACCAAGAGTTACATTTTATATATATATAGATATATATGTATATACAAAGAGGACCTGGATTATATTTGATTATTTTCATATATTTTGCTGTCGAGTGATAATTAAATGATATTTGGTAAAGACAGATAGATATAGCAAAATATATTTGCTATGGACAGATGATAAGACAACATTTTACTGAAAAATATGGTAAAGACCGTTCCATAAGAACGCAGATACGGTCAGTTATATATATATATATATATATATATATATATATATATATATATATATATATTATATTTATATTTTAAATATATATATATATATTTTTTATAATATCTGTATTATATATATTATAATATATATGTTATATATGTTATATATATATATATATATATATATATATATATATATATATATACTATATATAGATATATTATATGCTAACACTACCGCCCGGCATTGTTCGAGCCTTATGTACTGTTCATAAGGTTATGTGCATATGTATATATTAAAAAAAGTGTGAATATGTAAAGTAATGCCTTTCTTTATAATAGGCTTTCTTAGTTAGCATAGAGGAAAGGCAGACAGACATTTTCACTTTTTATGATAGATAGATAGATAGATTGGATGCAATATGTAGTAATGATTTAAAAAGTATAAAAAAAAGATCCATGCGCCAGCACCGAGAATCGAAACCAAAACGTTCAACAGAGGACTTATTTTTACTTTGACGTACATGACTGGGCTATGAAAGCATGTTTAGTGCCAGGCTAAAAATTATAATATGAACGAATAGCTACTACATTATGCTTTCGTAATGCCGGCGTTCGACCTTCACATATGAAATTTCAATTTTAAATTTTGTTTTCACACTTTTGACCCGATTTTCCCAAGCTAAAACCCAAATATAAAGTTTCGCATGGATTCAAATACCTTATATATGAAGTTTGATGTCTGTAAACCAAAAACTCTAGGAGGAGTTTTGTAGGCTAAATTTGTTAAACAAAAATATATATGTACTAGCATTTCAACCCAGCGTTGCCCGGGTGCTTGGAGGTGTATTTTGAGCAAAACAAAAGCGGTAATTTTTTTTAAAATCTGACCCCTATTATGACCCCTGAACATTTATGGTTTGGGCCTCACATCAAGTTAGTAAGTAAGATCCATGTCCGAGGAATCTATATCTAAGATCTCAAGTGTTTAGATCCAAAATTGGCGGGGGAGTTCGGTAGAGTTCTCAAAGGTCAAATCGTTCAAATTGAACCCTTTAACACCCAAATGTCTGGACGAGAATAATATATATATATATATATATATATATATATATATATATATATATATATAGATAGATATATCATATATTATATATTATATAGAATATATATAAATATAATGTATATATATTTAAATATGTATGATTAAAATATCAATACGAAAAATATATAAATGTGTTTTATCTTTCTGTGTCTATTTACTACATGTTGACATGTAAGAATACAGGTAGTCTTTTGAAAAAGAAGAATGTTACTTTCAAAAGCACATGCTTTTTGATCATATTTTAATGTTTTCCGTTATTTTGTACTTGAGGAATATTCGATTATGGCATTGTAGTTGATATAAAAATTTATTTAAGTAGTTTTCGCCTCAAATTTCGTTTTAATTACGGTTCGCCGAAATTATTTCAAGTAAAGAGCATTAAAAACTATTTCAAAACAAAAAAAAAACATGAACTGAACTTTTATTGACTATGCTAACATTTATTTCTTGTAGGGTTGGATCAAATACAATTGTATTTGTATTTCAATTGTATTTAAATACAATGTTAATGTAATTGTATTTGTATTTGTATTTTTAGATTTAGGAATAAATGTATTTGTATTTGTATTTGTATTTTTAGACTTAGGAGTAAAAGTATTTGTATTTGTATTTGTATTTCTGGTAACCTAAACGAAAGTATTTGCATTTCAATTGTTAAAAGTCAGTATTTGATCCAACCCTGTTCACATACATGTTGCGTACGTGTACCAGTCTACCAGCCCTGTCCACTTCCAGTCACACACACTGCTGCTAGTTGAGTGACGGTAAGTCTGTGAGTCAAGTAGCTTCAATTCAGGGTTGACAGCTTGGCTTTTTTAAGGCCAAATTTAGCACTAAGCACATCAAACAACGATATATGGTAAAGAAACTCTTAAACTCCATTGCATGTGACCAACTGCCTTTGAGTATTGTGGAAAGTAACACTTTTAGAGCTCTTCTACATGAAGCAGAACCACGCTTCGTGTTCCCAAGCAGAACCACACTTAGAAGCAGTTTACTCCTGCAGAGAGCAAATGACATTAAGTCGCAATTGATAAACGAATTTGAAAACCTCCGTCTTATTTACCTGACACTAGACCTCTGGACAAATCGGTAAATGGTATCTTTTCTTGGTGTCACCGTACACTTCATCAACTCATCATGGGAGCTGAAGTCGCGGGTCATTGCTTTGAGGGGCGACACACAGCTGTAAA
>NW_027633520.1:0-7500 GCF_053919585.1 Euprymna scolopes
TCTGTGGTATGTCCCTTGTTTCTTATAACTGTTGCTTTGCTTTTTTGCGGGCTGCCGCTCTACTTTTTTCTTCTGAATTGCGGTATTTAGTTTCCATCCTCTACTATTATATGAAATGAATTTGCTTGTGTGTCTGTGAGTTCGTTCCCTATGGACTCGAAAACGGCTGAGCAGATTATCATGAAATTTACCTTGAAAAGTTACTTTATGTGCTCGGTCGTGTTCGTAAGTAGGTTTTGTATCGGAATGTCTTCGATAAGTATCGATAATCGATAATCAAAACAATCCGATTAAAGAAGGAACAGACGATTTTTATCAAAGTTTACATCTTACAGAGCATAACATCACAAGTGCATTTGAGAAGTTTTATTACCACACAAGTAGTAAGGCCAGGCATATAAAATTAGTAATCGGTTATTGATATGACAGGGGCGCATTCAGAAGCACGATTGAAGCATGGTACTTGACTTTTACATTTTCAACTTTAATGTAACTTAGTCCACAATACATTGTAATCAACATTGCACTGTAGACTAAAATGTATTGTGGAATAATCACTGCGGAGGAGGGAGCGTGTAAAGCTTCCTCTCGGTGCACGGATCATCATTCAATCCCGAACAACATCGTGTCTCCCTGCTAGTCAGTAAAGATAATTATAATAAGAATCCTATTTATGAATCCGAAGATTCTACTGTTAGTATTGGTTTCCCCGGTATTTTTCTAGTCGGTTATATTTCTAGAAAGACATTGTGGATTACGAGAGGGGCCACGTGAAGGTCGCCAAGATCTTGAGTGAAGGTGATTTTTGTGGAAATAACTGGATTCGAACTTGAGACATGCGGGTCCTTAGTTCGTGTCGTTTACAACTAGAGCACTGTTACCTCATTCCAATCAATGATTAAATAAATTGCATACAAAAATTTGCACACAAGACTTTATGTCAGTTGTTTTTGTAAAACATGGAAGTGGGCTATGCGTAGTAGAGACTATTGGCCCTCTATGGACACTACATTCTGCTATATAATCTTTATGAAAGTACTTGGGGCTCACACTTACATAAACTATCTATATATCTAAGAAAGTGGGCATGTGAGTGCGCGTGAAGACATTTCTAAACTTATATACTCAACGAGTTCTTGATCTACAGACTTAAGATTTTGATATATAGGGTAATCAGACACGTGGAAACCATTTTAATCTGTTTTCATCATAAGGGATCAAAATTGAAAAATTTGTACGTGCGAGGAAACCGGATGTTTATCTGTTTTCAACTGTTTCATGACTGCGCATGCGCATTCGTTAAATATGACAGTTTCTCTATGAAGCAATTTTATGATAACATGTTCAACAGATAAGAGATTCTTAGAGATATATTATGGTTATATAAAGTCTACCTGACGAAAGATCGAGGTAGGGAGCAAAGAGAATGTTTGTTTAGTTATATAGTAATACGAGATATTGCTGTAAAGTTTCTGTGTTATCTTGTGACGTCACTAATGTCAAAAAAGAAAAGAAAAGAACGTAAAAAAAGTATTTGTGTTATAGCAACTGATTTTTTTTTATTTCATTCTTCATAGCATAACGCGAATTACCCTCACCCACCCAGAGCTTATGAAAACAACCTCCAAATGCAATCAGCGCAGAGAGCAAAAAGTTTATTCGTAAACCTTTATAATTTGCTGGTAAACATTTTTATAAAGTCATATTAAGCTAGTAGAATGGTTACCGTACTTGACTTACTGCTGCATAGAGATGGGGTCATATTTAAGATGAAGCAGAGTTCATATTAACGATGAGGGAGACAAGACATTTATAACAGTGAGAGATGGGAGATGGGAATTCATTATTGGATGAACGTGTAATACTGTTCTTTTACATCAGACTGGTGAATCATTACTTATGATGGAGGAAGAGGTGCACATTAATTGGAAGGGGGTCATACAAAGTTCATATTAAGATTATTAACACCTTAACTTCAATTGCTGAATGACGGGCCCTGTCGGTGGGGCATTAGAATACGCCGACTGCCCCCCCCCTGCAGAGGGTAAAAGCCCCTCAATGGGTGTCCTGGATATGACCTTAAACTATATCCAGTGGTGAGGCCCCAGCCTGTGGACTTTGGGGAGTGTGGAGCCACTCTTTAATTACCATTGCTCCCAGGTCCACTCTGACCCGGAGTGGTAGTACCTGTTAGGGTCCCAACTATGGGTTAAATAGAAACCGACGTGAAAACAACAAATATAGTCTATTAAAAAAAAATTCTTCAAAATATTTGGATTTGGCATTAAATAACCCGAAAAGGGTTGATATGCCGTAAAACAAAAAAAAACAACCAACCAACCAACTGAATGACGATACGAAGCCAAACAGTTTCAAATATCGATGGTGATTCTTTATTTCATTTGACCGGTTTAAATAATGATGACGTCAGGAATTCAAATTCGGGATCTACATAGTTTAATGTTCTTTCCTTCGCTTCCAAAGGACACTGACTCCAACTCTCTCTCTCTCTCTCTCTTTCTCTCTCTCTCTTTCTCTCTCTCTTTCTCTATCTGACTAGCAGAATCAGCTGTTCTACGTCCTCTGCTCGACTGCCCGACTCCTTGATCTGACTAATACTAGCTCCCATATTGAGAATTCCCTTTTTACTATGACGTAATATGTGTGGTTTCAAAACGTGACCAACTCACGTGGCTAAGCATACGTTTGTCCAAAACAAACTCCTGCAAACAAAGAATTCTAAACTAACATATTTTTAACCTAACCTATTTTTCACAATACATTTTTAGTTTGTATTGTTAATTATTTTTATCTGATATTTTTAATTCAGTTTTCATAAAAGAACGAACAATCAAATTCTTTTTACAATACAAAGAATATCTAACATTCCAATTTCTAAATCTATTTCTGAACCTTGTTTACAAGGTTCTAGTCTCGGCTCATCCTAATCTCATTTTCTACTTATCTAATGTTCTTTCTCCTGTAACATTACTGCTGGAAA
This sequence comes from Euprymna scolopes, assembly GCF_053919585.1. NCBI lineage: Eukaryota > Metazoa > Mollusca > Cephalopoda > Sepiida > Sepiolidae > Euprymna > Euprymna scolopes. Next base: position 3,002 of record NW_027633520.1, read on the forward strand.
GATGAACATGTTCCTCAGAGTTACTCGGCACAGGACATCAGTGTTGAGTAACCTGGCAAGGATGCTTTCAATAATTCTCATTAAGAAAGTGCATAGACGTCTTTAGAGTCTAGCATGCGTCGTTCAAGTCTTCTCATGTACTTCCGTTATTCGAAACAGTATTTCTTTTTCCGTCTCGCCTATCTGTTTTTTATATTTCTGTCTCTATTTCTCCCTCGTATCCTTTTTATATCGAGCGGATAATTTATAATAATAAACTTCATAATATTAAAAGGAAAGAATAACATTAATAAAAAAATGGTGTTGTTAGTCTCAGTCTTTTGTCTGCACAACTGTCTTATCTATTCCATATTACTTTATTCAGCTCGTTCGACTCGTTCATCTGGTTGTCTCCGCCAATTACTGTTTTGCTCCTTTATTGTAATGATGATGATGATGATGATGATGATGATGATGATGATGAGCATCATCATCATCATCATCAACATCACAATCATGTCTGTTTTATATAATAATGTGGTATTACATTTCCAATCCAGTATCTATGAAGGAAAATAGGTATGCATATCCGCCCCGATCTGACTTACCCATAGGCAGGGAAGTTTACTATTGAAAATGCGGCATCCAACTCTATCCCACGAAACGAAACCCTATGGGGAAAATCATTAAATGGTACCGAGCCAGGTCTAGGCTTATATGCTTATATCACTCCGATACCTCATGTTTACATTTTTCTATTCCTCGAATAAGAAGACAGTTCGATTGGTAGGTTATTTTGAAAGGTTAGTAAAAAGCATAAATGTTCAACAAAGGTAAAAATGAAAAGGCGAACACGTATCTGGAGAATAACATTATATTATTTTTTAGTGTGTTTTTATTTTAATCAATAAATCCACGCAAATGAAAAGAAAAGATGAAACTGAAATTCTTTTTAAAAAATTTTCACTTACAGGATAGCAAGGCATGGCTAAAATTTTTAGCTGACATTCAAAGAATTTCCTCACTCAAGAGAGTTTACTTGAGTTAAAAGGCGAGGGAGTCTATCGCGGGCTTAAGTAATTCCGTTTGGTCAATGTGGGGAGTACCCTTCATATCAGATAATTGTTATTTATTTGTACCCTGTCAGAGTGCCCCTTTGGGGGAGCTGGTTTTCCTCAATATTAAAAATGAGCTTCTGTCTAATTTGCTCTTGTGGGGAAGCAAATAATTATCGCAAGAGAGTTTATTTATTGAATCAGAATATAAAGGCGAAAGTCAAAGTTCAAATCGTCTATATGCGCGTAAACACGCCAGTTCCAAAGTCATTTAGATCGAGCCGGCAGCCATTAAACACATAACAAAAGATATTTAAAAGTAGAGACCCTTGAATTTAATAGATAATGAAAATGAATCCGTCAACAACCTTTCCGGTGGGGTTAAATCCATATGAGGAATATTAATTTATTTATGATGACCTTATGCCACCCATGGTGTTCTCTCTTTTCTCTTTCGCATTTTTCTTTTTTCTCTTTATTCTTTTCCTTTTCCATTACTAAAGATGGATTCTCACGACTCACAAAAACTTGAGACCTTGTGCCTTACCTGGTTAAGCTTAATCCATGACTTGCAACATTAAGTAAAATTCACGATTCACAACAAAACGACGACTTCGTGTTGCAAGGTGCCGTTACGGAGAGATGCCTGCTTCCAACTCAGACGACAACAAGTTTATAATTTTATTTCCGTCCGAAAAAAATAGCTTTTCATTTCTCTCCGTTACTTCCGCGAGTTAGCAACTCTAGACTCCAGGGCCTTGTACCATCCAATTCCGAAGTAGGAAACTTCAAGTACTCATAAAATTTTCGTCTATAATGTAGATTCATTCCAAGACGCCCTTTTTACGTTTCTTTGACCTGGCTTTTCCTGTCCGTCAGGCACTACACATTTTAATCCGATTCATTTTCGCTTCTTTTATTTTATACATTCGCCGACTCTAATACTCCATTGCTGCTTCAGAAGTAATTTCTTTTTTCTTGAACGGAGTCTCGGCGCGAGTTTCTGCCCATGCCTGTTAATACTTTAACCGAAGATGATTAATTTGATACCTCTAATTAATTCGATTGTCTGACTTAAAGTTTCCAAAGGCCCTATCTTTTTACGTGATTAATGGAAAGAAGTCAAGAGGAATTTCTGATTGTAAGGTAATTTGGTGACGCCCGGTATTAGGAACGTAACAGTAACCAAATGTAATATCCCGCATTTTATCTGAAATTCAAGTTTCCCGTATATTGCCGGTTTGTGATTTATATAATTCATTAGGTGAAACTATTAACATAAATTGTATTTTATGTTTTTGATCATGTAAGCTTTAAATGTTAGCCCCATGCTTCAGGTACGGTTATCCCAACAATGGCAATCGGTGGGTGAAAAGATTTATGCTAATTGTTGTCTCACCCACCCTCACCCATCCAGAGCCTAGGAAAACAACACCCAATCATACAATCAGCGCAGAGAGCAAAAAAGCAGATCTTTCTTATAATGTTCGACACGTCTCACTTCGAACTTCCTGTTTGTAACGTTGTATCCTATTCATAGTCATTTTTCATTGTCTTATCTAATGTTAATCGTACGTGTAAATTTAACTTATCTTCGCCATGCCTCATTTCGGACTTCCTCTCTGTAATGGTTTATCATGCCACGCAATCCTATTTCTAAACCAGTATAAATAATAATAATAATAATAATAATTATTATTATTATTATTATTATTATTATTATTATTATTATTAACATAATAATAACCTTCTCACTTAATGTAGAAATGTATTTCATATTTGTCAAGTCTTATCTAAAATTTCCTGCGTGTGACGTCGTATCTTCTTACGTAATCAAAATTCTAAAATACCATCCTTCTGAAACAATTTTCATTTTCTTGTAAAAGGTTATACGTAAAAAAATTCTCTCATCTTTGCCACGTCCTATTTCGAACTTTCTGTTCGTTACGTCAAACGAAATCCTTATTAACCAATTAACTTCTGAAACAATTTTCCCCCTTTCTCATTCAGGGGTAACCATATTTCTCTAATCTTCGCCACGTCTCAATTTGAACTTACTGCACATAACGTCATAGTTGGCCGCGTAATACTAATTGTAGACGATTCATTTCTCAAGCAATTTTCTACTTTCGTATTTAATGTAAAAGATTTGTGGAAATTTGTGTCATCGTATTCATATCTTATTTCGAATATTTGTGCGTACCGTCATATCCTATTATATAGTAATGCTTCTAAAACATTAAACTTCTAAAGAATTTTCTACATATGTAAACCATGTGTGGAACTTTCTCTTACCGCCGCCACGTCTTATTTCGAACTTTCTGTGCATAACGTCATTTCCTATTGTATACTATTGCTTCTAAAACATTAGACGTTTTAGGAGTTTTTACATATCTTAACCATATGTAGAAATTTCTCTCATCGTCGCCACATCTTATTTCAAACTTTCTGTGCGTAACGTCATTTCCTATTATGTATACTGCTTCTAAAACATTAAACGTCTTAGGAATTTTCTACACATGTTAACTTTTTGGACTTACTCTCCGTAATATCATAACCAGTTACATAGATTTAATTAAAAAATATTTAACTTTGAAAATGTACTTTCAACTTTTTACATTATTTTATCCGCCCGAAAAAAAAAGATCTTGATATCTATCCCACTTTAAAACTCACGTAACTTTCTTACTTTGTATCGTTATGTGTTTGCAACAATGCATATAAAAATAACCGCTTATAAGAACGTGCTATATAAGATGAAACTATTTGAAAGAGCCGAGTCGAGTTGGCAACCTATTTTGTTATTCGCGGCCATACGCACCAAGACCTTTAAAGTTCACCAACGACAATTGTAATTTAGAAACGTGTATCGAATGGTGTCCCGATTAATCCTTGGCCCGTCGGCAATCACATCCTTCACCAGTTAGAGTTAAAGTGTTGAAAATTCCGCGTGGTTTTTCCAGGTGTTTAACCTTAGTACTTTCTGATCGATTTCCCCTCAGTCTCTTTCTCTCATATCCTTGCGGTGTTCACATTTGTTTCCTTTCACCTTCCCCTTAAATCTTCAGCCTCTTCTCAAACCGAGGTCAGTTAATACGTAAAGGCTACTTATCATTATAAGGGGTTGGGGGTATTTGTATACTGCAAGCAGCTGCGATTGTATCCGGCGATAAATGACAGTGTATGCGTGAACGCCAGGTCGATTGTAATTAACCGCTCAAGCTAATTCACACTTGTCCACTGACAGATGTGAGAATAAGAGACGTGTTGGCTATCACGGTGGGTGGAGAATATTTGGGAGTTACGTCTCAGGGCAGGTTTTAGTTGAGGATTGCAAGAAAGCGATTCTTTAGGTATTCAGCCAGACAGTTGTGTGTGGAGGGGTGTTGTAAGTCGTGGTCGGAGCAATAGAAGAGATTGTGAGGAAGATCACGAAGAATATAGACAAAAACGTTTAAGAGGATG